>NW_027325611.1:0-27956 GCF_036924035.1 Leuresthes tenuis | reverse complement strand
GGGTTCGTAGATAGCAGAGCAGTAGACTATTCGTTAAGGTAAGAAAAAGAGAAAAGGTGAAAAAAGTATCAATAACTTTATGTTTTCTAAGCATTTGTATACACATCTCCCCTAACAGAATATGAGAAAAGGATGGAGAAGGTGCCAAGAAAAAAAAAAAGTTGGAAAATTAACACTTTTGTAAGCATTGGTGGTTCAGTGGTAGAATTCTCGCCTGCCACGCGGGAGACCCGGGTCCGATTCCCGGCCAATGCAGGTATACTATGCCGTTCTTATGTGTCACAAACATAAAAGTCGTGATGGATGTGAGGATGGTCAGTGAGTCGTCCCACGGTTTCTCACTTGATATTGGGTTCGTAGATAGCAGAGCAGTAGACTATTCATTAAGGTAAGAAAAAGAGATAAGGGGAAAAAAGTATCAATAACTTTATGTTTTCTAAGCATTTGTATACACATCTCCCCTAACAGAATATGAGAAAAGGATGGAGAAGGTGCCAAGAAAAAAAAAAAGTTGGAAAATTAACACTTTTGTAAGCATTGGTGGTTCAGTGGTAGAATTCTCGCCTGCCACGCGGGAGACCTGGGTCCGATTCCCGGCCAATGCAGGTATACTTTACCGTTCTTATGTTTCACAAACATGAAAGTCGTGATGGATGTGAGGATAGTCAGTGAGTCGTCCCACGGTTTCTCACTTGATACTGGGTTCGTAGATTGCAGAGTCTGTAGACTATTCATTAAGGTAAGAAAAAGAGAAAAGGTCAAAAAAGTATCAATAACTTTATGTTTTCTAAGCATTTGTATAAACATTTCCCCTAACAGAATATGAGAAAAGGATGGAGAAAGTGCCAAGAAAAAAAAGTTGGAAAATTAACACTATTGTAAGCATTGGTGGTTCAGTGGTAGAATTCTTGCCTGCCATGTGGGGGACAGTGTTTGAATAGTCTGGAGGCTATTCAAAAGACAGAAAAAAACATATCAATGACTTCTTGTTTTCTAATCATTTGTACAAACATCTCCCCTAACACAATATGAGAAAAGGATAGAAGAAAAAAAAGTTGGTAAATCCACAATCTTGTAAACATTGGTGGTTCAGTGGTAGAATTCTTGCCTCCCATTTGACAGACCCGGGTCCAGTTCCTGGCCAGTACAGATGTAACTTACTGTTCTTATGTGTCACTGACCTTAAAGTCGTGATGGATGTGAGGATGGTCAGTGAGTCGTCCCACGGTTTCTCACTTGATATTGGGTTCGTAGATAGCAGAGCAGTAGACTATTCATTAAGGTAAGAAAAAGAGAAAAGGTGAAAAAAGTATCAATAACTTTATGTTTTCTAAGCATTTGTATAAACATCTCCCCTAACAGAATATGAGAAAAGGATGGAGAAAGTGCCAAGAAAAAAAAAAAGTTGGAAAATTAACACTTTTGTAAGCATTGGTGGTTCAGTGGTAGAATTCTCGCCTGCCACGCGGGAGACCCGGGTCCGATTCCCGGCCAATGCAGGTATACTATGCCGTTCTTATGTGTCACAAACATAAAAGTCGTGATGGATGTGAGGATGGTCAGTGAGTCGTCCCACGGTTTCTCACTTGATACTGGGTTCGTAGATAGCGTAGTCTTTAGACTATTCATTGAGGTAAGAAAAAGAGATAAGGGGAAAAAACTATCAATAACTTTATGTTTTCTAAGCATTTGTATAAACATCTCCCCTAACAGAAAATGAGAAAAGGATGGAGAAAATGCCAAGAAAAAAAAAATTTGGAAAATTAACACTTTTGTGAGCATTGGTCGTTCAGTGGTAGAATTCTCGCCTGCCACGCGGGAGACCCGGGTCCGATTCCTGGCCAATGCAGGTATACTATGCCGTTCTTATGTGTCACAAACATAAAAGTCGTGATGGATGTGAGGATGGTCAGTGAGTCGTCCCACGGTTTCTCACTTGATACTGGGTTCGTAGATAGCGCAGTCTTTAGACTATTCATTGAGGTAAGAAAAAGAGATAAGGGGAAAAAAGTATCAATAACTTTTTGTTTTCTAAGCATTTGTATAAACATCTCCCCTAACAGAAAATGAGAAAAGGATGGAGAAAATGCCAAGAAAAAAAAAAATTGGAAAATTAACACTTTTGTGAGCATTGGTCGTTCAGTGGTAGAATTCTCGCCTGCCACGCGGGAGACCCGGGTCTGATTCCCGGCCAATGCAGGTAGACTATCCCGTTCTTATGTGTCACAAACATAAAAGTCGTGATGGATGTGAGGATGGTCAGTGAGTCGTCCCACGGTTTCTCACTTGATACTGGGTTCGTAGATTGCGGAGTCTGTAGACTACTCATTAAGGTAAGAAAAAGAGAAAAGGTGAAAAAAGTATCAATAACTTTATGTTTTCTAAGCATTTGTATACACATCTCCCCTAACAGAATATGAGAAAAGGATGGAGAAGGTGCCAAGAAAAAAAAAAAGTTGGAAAATTAACACTTTTGTAAGCATTGGTGGTTCAGTGGTAGAATTCTCGCCTGCCACGCGGGAGACCTGGGTCTGATTCCCGGCCAATGCAGGTATACTTTACCGTTCTTATGTTTCACAAACATGAAAGTCGTGATGGATGTGAGGATGGTCAGTGAGTCGTCCCACGGTTTCTCACTTGATACTGGGTTCGTAGATTGCAGAGTCTGTAGACTATTCATTAAGGTAAGAAAAAGAGAAAAGGTCAAAAAAGTATCAATAACTTTATGTTTTCTAAGCATTTGTATAAACATTTCCCCTAACAGAATATGAGAAAAGGATGGAGAAAGTGCCAAGAAAAAAAAGTTGGAAAATTAACACTATTGTAAGCATTGGTGGTTCAGTGGTAGAATTCTTGCCTGCCATGTGGGGGACAGTGTTTGAATAGTCTGGAGACTATTCAAAAGACAGAAAAAAACATATCAATGACTTCTTGTTTTCTAATCATTTGTACAAACATCTCCCCTAACACAATATGAGAAAAGGATAGAAGAAAAAAAAGTTGGTAAATCCACAATCTTGTAAACATTGGTGGTTCAGTGGTAGAATTCTTGCCTCCCATTTGACAGACCCGGGTCCAGTTCCTGGCCAGTACAGATGTAACTTACTGTTCTTATGTGTCACTGACCTTAAAGTCGTGATGGATGTGAGGATGGTCAGTGAGTCGTCCCACGGTTTCTCACTTGATATTGGGTTCGTAGATAGCAGAGCAGTAGACTATTCGTTAAGGTAAGAAAAAGAGAAAAGGTGAAAAAAGTATCAATAACTTTATGTTTTCTAAGCATTTGTATACACATCTCCCCTAACAGAATATGAGAAAAGGATGGAGAAGGTGCCAAGAAAAAAAAAAAGTTGGAAAATTAACACTTTTGTAAGCATTGGTGGTTCAGTGGTAGAATTCTCGCCTGCCACGCGGGAGACCCGGGTCCGATTCCCGGCCAATGCAGGTATACTATGCCGTTCTTATGTGTCACAAACATAAAAGTCGTGATGGATGTGAGGATGGTCAGTGAGTCGTCCCACGGTTTCTCACTTGATACTGGGTTCGTAGATAGCGTAGTCTTTAGACTATTCATTGAGGTAAGAAAAAGAGATAAGGGGAAAAAAGTATCAATAACTTTTTGTTTTCTAAGCATTTGTATAAACATCTCCCCTAACAGAATATGAGAAAAGGATGGAGAAAGTGCCAAGAAAAAAAAAAAGTTGGAAAATTAACACTTTTGTAAGCATTGGTGGTTCAGTGGTAGAATTCTCGCCTGCCATGCGGGAGACCCGGGTCCATTTCCCGGCCAATGCAGGTATACTATGCCGTTCTTATGTGTCACAAACATAAAAGTCGTGATGGATGTGAGGATGGTCAGTGAGTCGTCCCACGGTTTCTCACTTGATACTGGGTTCGTAGATAGCGTAGTCTTTAGACTATTCATTGAGGTAAGAAAAAGAGATAAGGGGAAAAAACTATCAATAACTTTATGTTTTCTAAGCATTTGTATAAACATCTCCCCTAACAGAAAATGAGAAAAGGATGGAGAAAATGCCAAGAAAAAAAAAAATTGGAAAATTAACACTTTTGTGAGCATTGGTCGTTCAGTGGTAGAATTCTCGCCTGCCACGCGGGAGACCCGGGTCCGATTCCTGGCCAATGCAGGTATACTATGCCGTTCTTATGTGTCACAAACATAAAAGTCGTGATGGATGTGAGGATGGTCAGTGAGTCGTCCCACGGTTTCTCACTTGATACTGGGTTCGTAGATAGCGTAGTCTTTAGACTATTCATTGAGGTAAGAAAAAGAGATAAGGGGAAAAAACTATCAATAACTTTTTGTTTTCTAAGCATTTGTATAAACATCTCCCCTAACAGAAAATGAGAAAAGGATGGAGAAAATGCCAAGAAAAAAAAAAATTGGAAAATTAACACTTTTGTGAGCATTGGTCGTTCAGTGGTAGAATTCTCGCCTGCCACGCGGGAGACCCGGGTCCGATTCCTGGCCAATGCAGGTATACTATGCCGTTCTTATGTGTCACAAACATAAAAGTCGTGATGGATGTGAGGATGGTCAGTGAGTCGTCCCACGGTTTCTCACTTGATACTGGGTTCGTAGATAGCGTAGTCTTTAGACTATTCATTGAGGTAAGAAAAAGAGATAAGGGGAAAAAAGTATCAATAACTTTTTGTTTTCTAAGCATTTGTATAAACATCTCCCCTAACAGAAAATGAGAAAAGGATGGAGAAAATGCCAAGAAAAAAAAAAATTGGAAAATTAACACTTTTGTGAGCATTGGTCGTTCAGTGGTAGAATTCTCGCCTGCCACGCGGGAGACCCGGGTCTGATTCCCGGCCAATGCAGGTAGACTATGCCGTTCTTATGTGTCACAAACATAAAAGTCGTGATGGATGTGAGGATGGTCAGTGAGTCGTCCCACGGTTTCTCACTTGATACTGGGTTCGTAGATTGCGGAGTCTGTAGACTACTCATTAAGGTAAGAAAAAGAGAAAAGGTGAAAAAAGTATCAATAACTTTATGTTTTCTAAGCATTTGTATAAACATCTCCCCTAACAGAATATAAGAAAAGGATGGAGAAAGTGCCAAGAAAAAAAAAAAGTTGGAAAATTAACAGTTTTGTAAGCATTGGTGGTTCAGTGGTAGAATTCTCGCCTGCCACGCGGGAGACCCGTGTCTGATTCCCGGCCAATACAGATATACTTTACCGTTCTTATGTGTCACAAACATAAAAGTCGTGATGGATGTGAGGATGGTCAGTGAGTCGTCCCACGGTTTCTCACTTGATATTGGGTTCGTAGATAGCAGAGCAGTAGACTATTCATTAAGGTAAGAAAAAGAGATAAGGGGAAAAAAGTATCAATAACTTTTTGTTTTCTAAGCATTTGTATAAACATCTCCCCTAACAGAATATAAGAAAAGGATGGAGAAAGTGCCAAGAAAAAAAAAAAAGTTGGAAAATTAACAGTTTTGTAAGCATTGGTGGTTCAGTGGTAGAATTCTCGCCTGCCACGCGGGAGACCCGGGTCTGATTCCCGGCCAATACAGATATACTTTACCGTTCTTATGTGTCACAAACATAAAAGTCGTGATGGATGTGAGGATGGTCAGTGAGTCGTCCCACGGTTTCTCACTTGATATTGGGTTCGTAGATAGCAGAGCAGTAGACTATTCATTAAGGTAAGAAAAAGAGATAAGGGGAAAAAAGTATCAATAACTTTTTGTTTTCTAAGCATTTGTATAAACATCTCCCCTAACAGAATATGAGAAAAGGATGGAGAAAGTGCCAAGAAAAAAAAAAAGTTGGAAAATTAACACTTTTGTAAGCATTGGTGGTTCAGTGGTAGAATTCTCGCCTGCCATGCGGGAGACCCGGGTCCATTTCCCGGCCAATGCAGGTATACTATGCCGTTCTTATGTGTCACAAACATAAAAGTCGTGATGGATGTGAGGATGGTCAGTGAGTCGTCCCACGGTTTCTCACTTGATACTGGGTTCGTAGATAGCGTAGTCTTTAGACTATTCATTGAGGTAAGAAAAAGAGATAAGGGGAAAAAACTATCAATAACTTTTTGTTTTCTAAGCATTTGTATAAACATCTCCCCTAACAGAAAATGAGAAAAGGATGGAGAAAATGCCAAGAAAAAAAAAAATTGGAAAATTAACACTTTTGTGAGCATTGGTCGTTCAGTGGTAGAATTCTCGCCTGCCACGCGGGAGACCCGGGTCCGATTCCTGGCCAATGCAGGTATACTATGCCGTTCTTATGTGTCACAAACATAAAAGTCGTGATGGATGTGAGGATGGTCAGTGAGTCGTCCCACGGTTTCTCACTTGATACTGGGTTCGTAGATAGCGTAGTCTTTAGACTATTCATTGAGGTAAGAAAAAGAGATAAGGGGAAAAAACTATCAATAACTTTTTGTTTTCTAAGCATTTGTATAAACATCTCCCCTAACAGAAAATGAGAAAAGGATGGAGAAAATGCCAAGAAAAAAAAAAATTGGAAAATTAACACTTTTGTGAGCATTGGTCGTTCAGTGGTAGAATTCTCGCCTGCCACGCGGGAGACCCGGGTCCGATTCCTGGCCAATGCAGGTATACTATGCCGTTCTTATGTGTCACAAACATAAAAGTCGTGATGGATGTGAGGATGGTCAGTGAGTCGTCCCACGGTTTCTCACTTGATACTGGGTTCGTAGATAGCGTAGTCTTTAGACTATTCATTGAGGTAAGAAAAAGAGATAAGGGGAAAAAAGTATCAATAACTTTTTGTTTTCTAAGCATTTGTATAAACATCTCCCCTAACAGAAAATGAGAAAAGGATGGAGAAAATGCCAAGAAAAAAAAAAATTGGAAAATTAACACTTTTGTGAGCATTGGTCGTTCAGTGGTAGAATTCTCGCCTGCCACGCGGGAGACCCGGGTCTGATTCCCGGCCAATGCAGGTAGACTATGCCGTTCTTATGTGTCACAAACATAAAAGTCGTGATGGATGTGAGGATGGTCAGTGAGTCGTCCCACGGTTTCTCACTTGATACTGGGTTCGTAGATTGCGGAGTCTGTAGACTACTCATTAAGGTAAGAAAAAGAGAAAAGGTGAAAAAAGTATCAATAACTTTATGTTTTCTAAGCATTTGTATAAACATCTCCCCTAACAGAATATAAGAAAAGGATGGAGAAAGTGCCAAGAAAAAAAAAAAGTTGGAAAATTAACAGTTTTGTAAGCATTGGTGGTTCAGTGGTAGAATTCTCGCCTGCCACGCGGGAGACCCGGGTCTGATTCCCGGCCAATACAGATATACTTTACCGTTCTTATGTGTCACAAACATAAAAGTCGTGATGGATGTGAGGATGGTCAGTGAGTCGTCCCACGGTTTCTCACTTGATATTGGGTTCGTAGATAGCAGAGCAGTAGACTATTCATTAAGGTAAGAAAAAGAGATAAGGGGAAAAAAGTATCAATAACTTTTTGTTTTCTAAGCATTTGTATAAACATCTCCCCTAACAGAATATAAGAAAAGGATGGAGAAAGTGCCAAGAAAAAAAAAAAAGTTGGAAAATTAACAGTTTTGTAAGCATTGGTGGTTCAGTGGTAGAATTCTCGCCTGCCACGCGGGAGACCCGGGTCTGATTCCCGGCCAATACAGATATACTTTACCGTTCTTATGTGTCACAAACATAAAAGTCGTGATGGATGTGAGGATGGTCAGTGAGTCGTCCCACGGTTTCTCACTTGATATTGGGTTCGTAGATAGCAGAGCAGTAGACTATTCATTAAGGTAAGAAAAAGAGATAAGGGGAAAAAAGTATCAATAACTTTTTGTTTTCTAAGCATTTGTATAAACATCTCCCCTATAAGAATATGAGAAAAGGATGGAGAAAATGCCAAGAAAAAAAAAAATTGGAAAATTAACACTTTTGTGAGAATTGGTGATTCAGTGGTAGAATTCTCGCCTGCCACGCGGGAGACCCGGGTCCGATTCCCGGCCAATGCAGGTATACTTTCCCGTTCTTATGTGTCACAAACATAAAAGTCGTGATGGATGTGAGGATGGTCAGTGAGTCGTCCCACGGTTTCTCACTTGATATTGGGTTCGTAGATAGCAGAGCAGTAGACTATTCATTAAGGTAAGAAAAAGAGATGAGGGGAAAAAAGTATCAATAACTTTTTGTTTTCTAAGCATTTGTATAAACATCTCCCCTATAAGAATATGAGAAAAGGATGGAGAAAATGCCAAGAAAAAAAAAAATTGGAAAATTAACACTTTTGTGAGCATTGGTGATTCAGTGGTAGAATTCTCGCCTGCCACGCGGGAGACCCGGGTCTGATTCCCGGCCAATACAGATATACTTTACCGTTCTTATGTGTCACAAACATAAAAGTCGTGATGGATGTGAAGATGGTCAGTGAGTCGTCCCACGGTTTCTCACTTGATACTGGGTTCGTAGATAGCGTAGGCTGTAGACTATTCATTGAGGTAAGAAAAAGAGATAAGGGGAAAAAACTATCAATAACTTTTTGTTTTCAAAGCATTTGTATAAACATCTCCCCTAACAGAATATGAGAAAAGGATGGAGAAAGTGCCAAGAAAAAAAAGTTGGAAAATTAACACTATTGTAAGCATTGGTGGTTCAGTGGTAGAATTCTTGCCTGCCATGTGGGGGACAGTGTTTGAATAGTCTGGAGACTATTCAAAAGACAGAAAAAAACATATCAATGACTTCTTGTTTTCTAATCATTTGTACAAACATCTCCCCTAACACAATATGAGAAAAGGATAGAAGAAAAAAAAGTTGGTAAATCCACAATCTTGTAAACATTGGTGGTTCAGTGGTAGAATTCTTGCCTCCCATTTGACAGACCCGGGTCCAGTTCCTGGCCAGTACAGATGTAACTTACTGTTCTTATGTGTCACTGACCTTAAAGTCGTGATGGATGTGAGGATGGTCAGTGAGTCGTCCCACGGTTTCTCACTTGATATTGGGTTCGTAGATAGCAGAGCAGTAGACTATTCATTAAGGTAAGAAAAAGAGAAAAGGTGAAAAAAGTATCAATAACTTTATGTTTTCTAAGCATTTGTATACACATCTCCCCTAACAGAATATGAGAAAAGGATGGAGAAGGTGCCAAGAAAAAAAAAAAGTTGGAAAATTAACACTTTTGTAAGCATTGGTGGTTCAGTGGTAGAATTCTCGCCTGCCACGCGGGAGACCCGGGTCCGATTCCCGGCCAATGCAGGTATACTTTACCGTTCTTATGTTTCACAAACATGAAAGTCGTGATGGATGTGAGGATGGTCAGTGAGTCGTCCCACGGTTTCTCACTTGATACTGGGTTCGTAGATAGCGTAGTCTTTAGACTATTCATTGAGGTAAGAAAAAGAGATAAGGGGAAAAAACTATCAATAACTTTTTGTTTTCTAAGCATTTGTATAAACATCTCCCCTAACAGAAAATGAGAAAAGGATGGAGAAAATGCCAAGAAAAAAAAAATTGGAAAATTAAAACTTTTGTGAGCATTGGTGGTTCAGTGGTAGAATTCTCGCCTGCCACGCGGGAGACCCGGGTCCGATTCCTGGCCAATGCAGGTATACTATGCCTTTCTTATGTGTCACAAACATAAAAGTCGTGATGGATGTGAGGATGGTCAGTGAGTCGTCCCACGGTTTCTCAGTTGATACTGGGTTCGTAGATAGCGTAGTCTTTAGACTATTCATTGAGGTAAGAAAAAGAGATAAGGGGAAAAAAGTATCAATAACTTTTTGTTTTCTAAGCATTTGTATAAACATCTCCCCTAACAGAAAATGAGAAAAGGATGGAGAAAATGCCAAGAAAAAAAAAAATTGGAAAATTAACACTTTTGTGAGCATTGGTGGTTCAGTGGTAGAATTCTCGCCTGCCACGCGGGAGACCCGGGTCTGATTCCCGGCCAATGCAGGTAGACTATCCCGTTCTTATGTGTCACAAACATAAAAGTCGTGATGGATGTGAGGATGGTCAGTGAGTCGTCCCACGGTTTCTCACTTGATACTGGGTTCGTAGATTGCGGAGTCTGTAGACTACTCATTAAGGTAAGAAAAAGAGAAAAGGTGAAAAAAGTATCAATAACTTTATGTTTTCTAAGCATTTGTATAAACATCTCCCCTAACAGAATATAAGAAAAGGATGGAGAAAGTGCCAAGAAAAAAAAAAGTTGGAAAATTAACAGTTTTGTAAGCATTGGTGGTTCAGTGGTAGAATTCTCGCCTGCCACGCGGGAGACCCGGGTCTGATTCCCGGCAAATACAGATATACTTCACCGTTCTTATGTGTCACAAACATAAAAGTCGTGATGGATGTGAGGATGGTCAGTGAGTCGTCCCACGGTTTCTCACTTGATATTGGGTTCGTAGATAGCAGAGCAGTAGACTATTCATTAAGGTAAGAAAAAGAGATAAGGGGAAAAAAGTATCAATAACTTTTTGTTTTCTAAGCATTTGTATAAACATCTCCCCTAACAGAATATAAGAAAAGGATGGAGAAAGTGCCAAGAAAAAAAAAAATTGGAAAATTAACACTTTTGTGAGCATTGGTGATTCAGTGGTAGAATTCTCGCCTGCCACGCGGGAGACCCGGGTCCGATTCCCGGCCAATGCATGTATACTTTCCCGTTCTTATGTGTCACAAACATAAAAGTCGTGATGGATGTGAGGATGGTCAGTGAGTCGTCCCACGGTTTCTCACTTGATACTGGGTTCGTAGATTGCGGAGTCTGTAGACTACTCATTAAGGTAAGAAAAAGAGAAAAGGTGAAAAAAGTATTATTAACTTTATGTTTTCTAAGCATTTGTATAAACATCTCCCCTAACAGAATATAAGAAAAGGATGGAGAAAGAGCCAAGAAAAAAAAAAAGTTGGAAAATTAACACTTTTGTAAGCATTGGTGGTTCAGTGGTAGAATTCTCGCCTGCCACGCGGGAGACCCGGGTCTGATTCCCGGCCAATACAGATATACTTTACCGTTCTTATGTGTCACAAACATAAAAGTCGTGATGGATGTGAAGATGGTCAGTGAGTCGTCCCACGGTTTCTCACTTGATACTGGGTTCGTAGATAGCGTAGTCTGTAGACTATTCATTGAGGTAAGAAAAAGAGATAAGGGGAAAAAACTATCAATAACTTTTTGTTTTCAAAGCATTTGTATAAACATTTCCCCTAACAGAATATGAGAAAAGGATGGAGAAGGTGCCAAGAAAAAAAAAAAGTTGGAAAATTAACACTTTTGTAAGCATTGGTGGTTCAGTGGTAGAATTCTCGCCTGCCACGCGGGAGACCCGGGTCTGATTCCCGGCCAATACAGATATACTTTACCGTTCTTATGTGTCACAAACATAAAAGTCGTGATGGATGTGAAGATGGTCAGTGAGTCGTCCCACGGTTTCTCACTTGATACTGGGTTCGTAGATAGCGTAGTCTGTAGACTATTCATTGAGGTAAGAAAAAGAGATAAGGGGAAAAAACTATCAATAACTTTTTGTTTTCAAAGCATTTGTATAAACATTTCCCCTAACAGAATATGAGAAAAGGATGGAGAAGGTGCCAAGAAAAAAAAAAAGTTGGAAAATTAACACTTTTGTAAGCATTGGTGGTTCAGTGGTAGAATTCTCGCCTGCCACGCGGGAGACCTGGGTCCGATTCCCGGCCAATGCAGGTATACTTTACCGTTCTTATGTTTCACAAACATGAAAGTCGTGATGGATGTGAGGATGGTCAGTGAGTCGTCCCACGGTTTCTCACTTGATACTGGGTTCGTAGATTGCAGAGTCTGTAGACTATTCATTAAGGTAAGAAAAAGAGAAAAGGTCAAAAAAGTATCAATAACTTTATGTTTTCTAAGCATTTGTATAAACATTTCCCCTAACAGAATATGAGAAAAGGATGGAGAAAGTGCCAAGAAAAAAAAGTTGGAAAATTAACACTATTGTAAGCATTGGTGGTTCAGTGGTAGAATTCTTGCCTGCCATGTGGGGGACAGTGTTTGAATAGTCTGGAGACTATTCAAAAGACAGAAAAAAACATATCAATGACTTCTTGTTTTCTAATCATTTGTACAAACATCTCCCCTAACACAATATGAGAAAAGGATAGAAGAAAAAAAAGTTGGTAAATCCACAATCTTGTAAACATTGGTGGTTCAGTGGTAGAATTCTTGCCTCCCATTTGACAGACCCGGGTCCAGTTCCTGGCCAGTACAGATGTAACTTACTGTTCTTATGTGTCACTGACCTTAAAGTCGTGATGGATGTGAGGATGGTCAGTGAGTCGTCCCACGGTTTCTCACTTGATATTGGGTTCGTAGATAGCAGAGCAGTAGACTATTCGTTAAGGTAAGAAAAAGAGAAAAGGTGAAAAAAGTATCAATAACTTTATGTTTTCTAAGCATTTGTATACACATCTCCCCTAACAGAATATGAGAAAAGGATGGAGAAGGTGCCAAGAAAAAAAAAAAGTTGGAAAATTAACACTTTTGTAAGCATTGGTGGTTCAGTGGTAGAATTCTCGCCTGCCACGCGGGAGACCCGGGTCCGATTCCCGGCCAATGCAGGTATACTATGCCGTTCTTATGTGTCACAAACATAAAAGTCGTGATGGATGTGAGGATGGTCAGTGAGTCGTCCCACGGTTTCTCACTTGATATTGGGTTCGTAGATAGCAGAGCAGTAGACTATTCATTAAGGTAAGAAAAAGAGATAAGGGGAAAAAAGTATCAATAACTTTATGTTTTCTAAGCATTTGTATACACATCTCCCCTAACAGAATATGAGAAAAGGATGGAGAAGGTGCCAAGAAAAAAAAAAAGTTGGAAAATTAACACTTTTGTAAGCATTGGTGGTTCAGTGGTAGAATTCTCGCCTGCCACGCGGGAGACCTGGGTCCGATTCCCGGCCAATGCAGGTATACTTTACCGTTCTTATGTTTCACAAACATGAAAGTCGTGATGGATGTGAGGATGGTCAGTGAGTCGTCCCACGGTTTCTCACTTGATACTGGGTTCGTAGATTGCAGAGTCTGTAGACTATTCATTAAGGTAAGAAAAAGAGAAAAGGTCAAAAAAGTATCAATAACTTTATGTTTTCTAAGCATTTGTATAAACATTTCCCCTAACAGAATATGAGAAAAGGATGGAGAAAGTGCCAAGAAAAAAAAGTTGGAAAATTAACACTATTGTAAGCATTGGTGGTTCAGTGGTAGAATTCTTGCCTGCCATGTGGGGGACAGTGTTTGAATAGTCTGGAGGCTATTCAAAAGACAGAAAAAAACATATCAATGACTTCTTGTTTTCTAATCATTTGTACAAACATCTCCCCTAACACAATATGAGAAAAGGATAGAAGAAAAAAAAGTTGGTAAATCCACAATCTTGTAAACATTGGTGGTTCAGTGGTAGAATTCTTGCCTCCCATTTGACAGACCCGGGTCCAGTTCCTGGCCAGTACAGATGTAACTTACTGTTCTTATGTGTCACTGACCTTAAAGTCGTGATGGATGTGAGGATGGTCAGTGAGTCGTCCCACGGTTTCTCACTTGATATTGGGTTCGTAGATAGCAGAGCAGTAGACTATTCATTAAGGTAAGAAAAAGAGAAAAGGTGAAAAAAGTATCAATAACTTTATGTTTTCTAAGCATTTGTATAAACATCTCCCCTAACAGAATATGAGAAAAGGATGGAGAAAGTGCCAAGAAAAAAAAAAAGTTGGAAAATTAACACTTTTGTAAGCATTGGTGGTTCAGTGGTAGAATTCTCGCCTGCCACGCGGGAGACCCGGGTCCGATTCCCGGCCAATGCAGGTATACTATGCCGTTCTTATGTGTCACAAACATAAAAGTCGTGATGGATGTGAGGATGGTCAGTGAGTCGTCCCACGGTTTCTCACTTGATACTGGGTTCGTAGATAGCGTAGTCTTTAGACTATTCATTGAGGTAAGAAAAAGAGATAAGGGGAAAAAAGTATCAATAACTTTATGTTTTCTAAGCATTTGTATAAACATCTCCCCTAACAGAAAATGAGAAAAGGATGGAGAAAATGCCAAGAAAAAAAAAAATTGGAAAATTAACACTTTTGTGAGCATTGGTCGTTCAGTGGTAGAATTCTTGCCTCCCATTTGACAGACCCGGGTCCAGTTCCTGGCCAGTACAGATGTAACTTACTGTTCTTATGTGTCACTGACCTTAAAGTCGTGATGGATGTGAGGATGGTCAGTGAGTCGTCCCACGGTTTCTCACTTGATATTGGGTTCGTAGATAGCAGAGCAGTAGACTATTCGTTAAGGTAAGAAAAAGAGAAAAGGTGAAAAAAGTATCAATAACTTTATGTTTTCTAAGCATTTGTATACACATCTCCCCTAACAGAATATGAGAAAAGGATGGAGAAGGTGCCAAGAAAAAAAAAAAGTTGGAAAATTAACACTTTTGTAAGCATTGGTGGTTCAGTGGTAGAATTCTCGCCTGCCACGCGGGAGACCCGGGTCCGATTCCCGGCCAATGCAGGTATACTATGCCGTTCTTATGTGTCACAAACATAAAAGTCGTGATGGATGTGAGGATGGTCAGTGAGTCGTCCCACGGTTTCTCACTTGATACTGGGTTCGTAGATAGCGTAGTCTTTAGACTATTCATTGAGGTAAGAAAAAGAGATAAGGGGAAAAAAGTATCAATAACTTTTTGTTTTCTAAGCATTTGTATAAACATCTCCCCTAACAGAATATGAGAAAAGGATGGAGAAAGTGCCAAGAAAAAAAAAAAGTTGGAAAATTAACACTTTTGTAAGCATTGGTGGTTCAGTGGTAGAATTCTCGCCTGCCATGCGGGAGACCCGGGTCCATTTCCCGGCCAATGCAGGTATACTATGCCGTTCTTATGTGTCACAAACATAAAAGTCGTGATGGATGTGAGGATGGTCAGTGAGTCGTCCCACGGTTTCTCACTTGATACTGGGTTCGTAGATAGCGTAGTCTTTAGACTATTCATTGAGGTAAGAAAAAGAGATAAGGGGAAAAAACTATCAATAACTTTATGTTTTCTAAGCATTTGTATAAACATCTCCCCTAACAGAAAATGAGAAAAGGATGGAGAAAATGCCAAGAAAAAAAAAAATTGGAAAATTAACACTTTTGTGAGCATTGGTCGTTCAGTGGTAGAATTCTCGCCTGCCACGCGGGAGACCCGGGTCCGATTCCTGGCCAATGCAGGTATACTATGCCGTTCTTATGTGTCACAAACATAAAAGTCGTGATGGATGTGAGGATGGTCAGTGAGTCGTCCCACGGTTTCTCACTTGATACTGGGTTCGTAGATAGCGTAGTCTTTAGACTATTCATTGAGGTAAGAAAAAGAGATAAGGGGAAAAAACTATCAATAACTTTTTGTTTTCTAAGCATTTGTATAAACATCTCCCCTAACAGAAAATGAGAAAAGGATGGAGAAAATGCCAAGAAAAAAAAAAATTGGAAAATTAACACTTTTGTGAGCATTGGTCGTTCAGTGGTAGAATTCTCGCCTGCCACGCGGGAGACCCGGGTCCGATTCCTGGCCAATGCAGGTATACTATGCCGTTCTTATGTGTCACAAACATAAAAGTCGTGATGGATGTGAGGATGGTCAGTGAGTCGTCCCACGGTTTCTCACTTGATACTGGGTTCGTAGATAGCGTAGTCTTTAGACTATTCATTGAGGTAAGAAAAAGAGATAAGGGGAAAAAAGTATCAATAACTTTTTGTTTTCTAAGCATTTGTATAAACATCTCCCCTAACAGAAAATGAGAAAAGGATGGAGAAAATGCCAAGAAAAAAAAAATTGGAAAATTAAAACTTTTGTGAGCATTGGTGGTTCAGTGGTAGAATTCTCGCCTGCCACGCGGGAGACCCGGGTCCGATTCCTGGCCAATGCAGGTATACTATGCCGTTCTTATGTGTCACAAACATAAAAGTCGTGATGGATGTGAGGATGGTCAGTGAGTCGTCCCACGGTTTCTCAGTTGATACTGGGTTCGTAGATAGCGTAGTCTTTAGACTATTCATTGAGGTAAGAAAAAGAGATAAGGGGAAAAAAGTATCAATAACTTTTTGTTTTCTAAGCATTTGTATAAACATCTCCCCTAACAGAAAATGAGAAAAGGATGGAGAAAATGCCAAGAAAAAAAAAAATTGGAAAATTAACACTTTTGTGAGCATTGGTGGTTCAGTGGTAGAATTCTCGCCTGCCACGCGGGAGACCCGGGTCTGATTCCCGGCCAATGCAGGTAGACTATCCCGTTCTTATGTGTCACAAACATAAAAGTCGTGATGGATGTGAGGATGGTCAGTGAGTCGTCCCACGGTTTCTCACTTGATACTGGGTTCGTAGATTGCGGAGTCTGTAGACTACTCATTAAGGTAAGAAAAAGAGAAAAGGTGAAAAAAGTATCAATAACTTTATGTTTTCTAAGCATTTGTATAAACATCTCCCCTAACAGAATATAAGAAAAGGATGGAGAAAGTGCCAAGAAAAAAAAAAGTTGGAAAATTAACAGTTTTGTAAGCATTGGTGGTTCAGTGGTAGAATTCTCGCCTGCCACGCGGGAGACCCGGGTCTGATTCCCGGCAAATACAGATATACTTCACCGTTCTTATGTGTCACAAACATAAAAGTCGTGATGGATGTGAGGATGGTCAGTGAGTCGTCCCACGGTTTCTCACTTGATATTGGGTTCGTAGATAGCAGAGCAGTAGACTATTCATTAAGGTAAGAAAAAGAGATAAGGGGAAAAAAGTATCAATAACTTTTTGTTTTCTAAGCATTTGTATAAACATCTCCCCTAACAGAATATAAGAAAAGGATGGAGAAAGTGCCAAGAAAAAAAAAAATTGGAAAATTAACACTTTTGTGAGCATTGGTGATTCAGTGGTAGAATTCTCGCCTGCCACGCGGGAGACCCGGGTCCGATTCCCGGCCAATGCATGTATACTTTCCCGTTCTTATGTGTCACAAACATAAAAGTCGTGATGGATGTGAGGATGGTCAGTGAGTCGTCCCACGGTTTCTCACTTGATACTGGGTTCGTAGATTGCGGAGTCTGTAGACTACTCATTAAGGTAAGAAAAAGAGAAAAGGTGAAAAAAGTATTATTAACTTTATGTTTTCTAAGCATTTGTATAAACATCTCCCCTAACAGAATATAAGAAAAGGATGGAGAAAGAGCCAAGAAAAAAAAAAAGTTGGAAAATTAACACTTTTGTAAGCATTGGTGGTTCAGTGGTAGAATTCTCGCCTGCCACGCGGGAGACCCGGGTCTGATTCCCGGCCAATACAGATATACTTTACCGTTCTTATGTGTCACAAACATAAAAGTCGTGATGGATGTGAAGATGGTCAGTGAGTCGTCCCACGGTTTCTCACTTGATACTGGGTTCGTAGATAGCGTAGTCTGTAGACTATTCATTGAGGTAAGAAAAAGAGATAAGGGGAAAAAACTATCAATAACTTTTTGTTTTCAAAGCATTTGTATAAACATTTCCCCTAACAGAATATGAGAAAAGGATGGAGAAAGTGCCAAGAAAAAAAAGTTGGAAAATTAACACTATTGTAAGCATTGGTGGTTCAGTGGTAGAATTCTTGCCTGCCATGTGGGGGACAGTGTTTGAATAGTCTGGAGGCTATTCAAAAGACAGAAAAAAACATATCAATGACTTCTTGTTTTCTAATCATTTGTACAAACATCTCCCCTAACACAATATGAGAAAAGGATAGAAGAAAAAAAAGTTGGTAAATCCACAATCTTGTAAACATTGGTGGTTCAGTGGTAGAATTCTTGCCTCCCATTTGACAGACCCGGGTCCAGTTCCTGGCCAGTACAGATGTAACTTACTGTTCTTATGTGTCACTGACCTTAAAGTCGTGATGGATGTGAGGATGGTCAGTGAGTCGTCCCACGGTTTCTCACTTGATACTGGGTTCGTAGATTGCGGAGTCTGTAGACTACTCATTAAGGTAAGAAAAAGAGAAAAGGTGAAAAAAGTATCAATAACTTTATGTTTTCTAAGCATTTGTATAAACATCTCCCCTAACAGAATATAAGAAAAGGATGGAGAAAGTGCCAAGAAAAAAAAAAAGTTGGAAAATTAACAGTTTTGTAAGCATTGGTGGTTCAGTGGTAGAATTCTCGCCTGCCACGCGGGAGACCCGTGTCTGATTCCCGGCCAATACAGATATACTTTACCGTTCTTATGTGTCACAAACATAAAAGTCGTGATGGATGTGAGGATGGTCAGTGAGTCGTCCCACGGTTTCTCACTTGATATTGGGTTCGTAGATAGCAGAGCAGTAGACTATTCATTAAGGTAAGAAAAAGAGATAAGGGGAAAAAAGTATCAATAACTTTTTGTTTTCTAAGCATTTGTATAAACATCTCCCCTAACAGAATATAAGAAAAGGATGGAGAAAGTGCCAAGAAAAAAAAAAAAGTTGGAAAATTAACAGTTTTGTAAGCATTGGTGGTTCAGTGGTAGAATTCTCGCCTGCCACGCGGGAGACCCGGGTCTGATTCCCGGCCAATACAGATATACTTTACCGTTCTTATGTGTCACAAACATAAAAGTCGTGATGGATGTGAGGATGGTCAGTGAGTCGTCCCACGGTTTCTCACTTGATATTGGGTTCGTAGATAGCAGAGCAGTAGACTATTCATTAAGGTAAGAAAAAGAGATAAGGGGAAAAAAGTATCAATAACTTTTTGTTTTCTAAGCATTTGTATAAACATCTCCCCTAACAGAATATGAGAAAAGGATGGAGAAAGTGCCAAGAAAAAAAAAAAGTTGGAAAATTAACACTTTTGTAAGCATTGGTGGTTCAGTGGTAGAATTCTCGCCTGCCATGCGGGAGACCCGGGTCCATTTCCCGGCCAATGCAGGTATACTATGCCGTTCTTATGTGTCACAAACATAAAAGTCGTGATGGATGTGAGGATGGTCAGTGAGTCGTCCCACGGTTTCTCACTTGATACTGGGTTCGTAGATAGCGTAGTCTTTAGACTATTCATTGAGGTAAGAAAAAGAGATAAGGGGAAAAAACTATCAATAACTTTATGTTTTCTAAGCATTTGTATAAACATCTCCCCTAACAGAAAATGAGAAAAGGATGGAGAAAATGCCAAGAAAAAAAAAAATTGGAAAATTAACACTTTTGTGAGCATTGGTCGTTCAGTGGTAGAATTCTCGCCTGCCACGCGGGAGACCCGGGTCCGATTCCTGGCCAATGCAGGTATACTATGCCGTTCTTATGTGTCACAAACATAAAAGTCGTGATGGATGTGAGGATGGTCAGTGAGTCGTCCCACGGTTTCTCACTTGATACTGGGTTCGTAGATAGCGTAGTCTTTAGACTATTCATTGAGGTAAGAAAAAGAGATAAGGGGAAAAAACTATCAATAACTTTTTGTTTTCTAAGCATTTGTATAAACATCTCCCCTAACAGAAAATGAGAAAAGGATGGAGAAAATGCCAAGAAAAAAAAAAATTGGAAAATTAACACTTTTGTGAGCATTGGTCGTTCAGTGGTAGAATTCTCGCCTGCCACGCGGGAGACCCGGGTCCGATTCCTGGCCAATGCAGGTATACTATGCCGTTCTTATGTGTCACAAACATAAAAGTCGTGATGGATGTGAGGATGGTCAGTGAGTCGTCCCACGGTTTCTCACTTGATACTGGGTTCGTAGATAGCGTAGTCTTTAGACTATTCATTGAGGTAAGAAAAAGAGATAAGGGGAAAAAAGTATCAATAACTTTTTGTTTTCTAAGCATTTGTATAAACATCTCCCCTAACAGAAAATGAGAAAAGGATGGAGAAAATGCCAAGAAAAAAAAAAATTGGAAAATTAACACTTTTGTGAGCATTGGTCGTTCAGTGGTAGAATTCTCGCCTGCCACGCGGGAGACCCGGGTCTGATTCCCGGCCAATGCAGGTAGACTATGCCGTTCTTATGTGTCACAAACATAAAAGTCGTGATGGATGTGAGGATGGTCAGTGAGTCGTCCCACGGTTTCTCACTTGATACTGGGTTCGTAGATTGCGGAGTCTGTAGACTACTCATTAAGGTAAGAAAAAGAGAAAAGGTGAAAAAAGTATCAATAACTTTATGTTTTCTAAGCATTTGTATAAACATCTCCCCTAACAGAATATAAGAAAAGGATGGAGAAAGTGCCAAGAAAAAAAAAAAGTTGGAAAATTAACAGTTTTGTAAGCATTGGTGGTTCAGTGGTAGAATTCTCGCCTGCCACGCGGGAGACCCGTGTCTGATTCCCGGCCAATACAGATATACTTTACCGTTCTTATGTGTCACAAACATAAAAGTCGTGATGGATGTGAGGATGGTCAGTGAGTCGTCCCACGGTTTCTCACTTGATATTGGGTTCGTAGATAGCAGAGCAGTAGACTATTCATTAAGGTAAGAAAAAGAGATAAGGGGAAAAAAGTATCAATAACTTTTTGTTTTCTAAGCATTTGTATAAACATCTCCCCTAACAGAATATAAGAAAAGGATGGAGAAAGTGCCAAGAAAAAAAAAAAAGTTGGAAAATTAACAGTTTTGTAAGCATTGGTGGTTCAGTGGTAGAATTCTCGCCTGCCACGCGGGAGACCCGGGTCTGATTCCCGGCCAATACAGATATACTTTACCGTTCTTATGTGTCACAAACATAAAAGTCGTGATGGATGTGAGGATGGTCAGTGAGTCGTCCCACGGTTTCTCACTTGATATTGGGTTCGTAGATAGCAGAGCAGTAGACTATTCATTAAGGTAAGAAAAAGAGATAAGGGGAAAAAAGTATCAATAACTTTTTGTTTTCTAAGCATTTGTATAAACATCTCCCCTATAAGAATATGAGAAAAGGATGGAGAAAATGCCAAGAAAAAAAAAAATTGGAAAATTAACACTTTTGTGAGAATTGGTGATTCAGTGGTAGAATTCTCGCCTGCCACGCGGGAGACCCGGGTCCGATTCCCGGCCAATGCAGGTATACTTTCCCGTTCTTATGTGTCACAAACATAAAAGTCGTGATGGATGTGAGGATGGTCAGTGAGTCGTCCCACGGTTTCTCACTTGATATTGGGTTCGTAGATAGCAGAGCAGTAGACTATTCATTAAGGTAAGAAAAAGAGATGAGGGGAAAAAAGTATCAATAACTTTTTGTTTTCTAAGCATTTGTATAAACATCTCCCCTATAAGAATATGAGAAAAGGATGGAGAAAATGCCAAGAAAAAAAAAAATTGGAAAATTAACACTTTTGTGAGCATTGGTGATTCAGTGGTAGAATTCTCGCCTGCCACGCGGGAGACCCGGGTCTGATTCCCGGCCAATACAGATATACTTTACCGTTCTTATGTGTCACAAACATAAAAGTCGTGATGGATGTGAAGATGGTCAGTGAGTCGTCCCACGGTTTCTCACTTGATACTGGGTTCGTAGATAGCGTAGGCTGTAGACTATTCATTGAGGTAAGAAAAAGAGATAAGGGGAAAAAACTATCAATAACTTTTTGTTTTCAAAGCATTTGTATAAACATCTCCCCTAACAGAATATGAGAAAAGGATGGAGAAAGTGCCAAGAAAAAAAAGTTGGAAAATTAACACTATTGTAAGCATTGGTGGTTCAGTGGTAGAATTCTTGCCTGCCATGTGGGGGACAGTGTTTGAATAGTCTGGAGACTATTCAAAAGACAGAAAAAAACATATCAATGACTTCTTGTTTTCTAATCATTTGTACAAACATCTCCCCTAACACAATATGAGAAAAGGATAGAAGAAAAAAAAGTTGGTAAATCCACAATCTTGTAAACATTGGTGGTTCAGTGGTAGAATTCTTGCCTCCCATTTGACAGACCCGGGTCCAGTTCCTGGCCAGTACAGATGTAACTTACTGTTCTTATGTGTCACTGACCTTAAAGTCGTGATGGATGTGAGGATGGTCAGTGAGTCGTCCCACGGTTTCTCACTTGATATTGGGTTCGTAGATAGCAGAGCAGTAGACTATTCATTAAGGTAAGAAAAAGAGAAAAGGTGAAAAAAGTATCAATAACTTTATGTTTTCTAAGCATTTGTATACACATCTCCCCTAACAGAATATGAGAAAAGGATGGAGAAGGTGCCAAGAAAAAAAAAAAGTTGGAAAATTAACACTTTTGTAAGCATTGGTGGTTCAGTGGTAGAATTCTCGCCTGCCACGCGGGAGACCCGGGTCCGATTCCCGGCCAATGCAGGTATACTTTACCGTTCTTATGTTTCACAAACATGAAAGTCGTGATGGATGTGAGGATGGTCAGTGAGTCGTCCCACGGTTTCTCACTTGATACTGGGTTCGTAGATAGCGTAGTCTTTAGACTATTCATTGAGGTAAGAAAAAGAGATAAGGGGAAAAAACTATCAATAACTTTTTGTTTTCTAAGCATTTGTATAAACATCTCCCCTAACAGAAAATGAGAAAAGGATGGAGAAAATGCCAAGAAAAAAAAAATTGGAAAATTAAAACTTTTGTGAGCATTGGTGGTTCAGTGGTAGAATTCTCGCCTGCCACGCGGGAGACCCGGGTCCGATTCCTGGCCAATGCAGGTATACTATGCCGTTCTTATGTGTCACAAACATAAAAGTCGTGATGGATGTGAGGATGGTCAGTGAGTCGTCCCACGGTTTCTCAGTTGATACTGGGTTCGTAGATAGCGTAGTCTTTAGACTATTCATTGAGGTAAGAAAAAGAGATAAGGGGAAAAAAGTATCAATAACTTTTTGTTTTCTAAGCATTTGTATAAACATCTCCCCTAACAGAAAATGAGAAAAGGATGGAGAAAATGCCAAGAAAAAAAAAAATTGGAAAATTAACACTTTTGTGAGCATTGGTGGTTCAGTGGTAGAATTCTCGCCTGCCACGCGGGAGACCCGGGTCTGATTCCCGGCCAATGCAGGTAGACTATCCCGTTCTTATGTGTCACAAACATAAAAGTCGTGATGGATGTGAGGATGGTCAGTGAGTCGTCCCACGGTTTCTCACTTGATACTGGGTTCGTAGATTGCGGAGTCTGTAGACTACTCATTAAGGTAAGAAAAAGAGAAAAGGTGAAAAAAGTATCAATAACTTTATGTTTTCTAAGCATTTGTATAAACATCTCCCCTAACAGAATATAAGAAAAGGATGGAGAAAGTGCCAAGAAAAAAAAAAGTTGGAAAATTAACAGTTTTGTAAGCATTGGTGGTTCAGTGGTAGAATTCTCGCCTGCCACGCGGGAGACCCGGGTCTGATTCCCGGCAAATACAGATATACTTCACCGTTCTTATGTGTCACAAACATAAAAGTCGTGATGGATGTGAGGATGGTCAGTGAGTCGTCCCACGGTTTCTCACTTGATATTGGGTTCGTAGATAGCAGAGCAGTAGACTATTCATTAAGGTAAGAAAAAGAGATAAGGGGAAAAAAGTATCAATAACTTTTTGTTTTCTAAGCATTTGTATAAACATCTCCCCTAACAGAATATAAGAAAAGGATGGAGAAAGTGCCAAGAAAAAAAAAAATTGGAAAATTAACACTTTTGTGAGCATTGGTGATTCAGTGGTAGAATTCTCGCCTGCCACGCGGGAGACCCGGGTCCGATTCCCGGCCAATGCATGTATACTTTCCCGTTCTTATGTGTCACAAACATAAAAGTCGTGATGGATGTGAGGATGGTCAGTGAGTCGTCCCACGGTTTCTCACTTGATACTGGGTTCGTAGATTGCGGAGTCTGTAGACTACTCATTAAGGTAAGAAAAAGAGAAAAGGTGAAAAAAGTATTATTAACTTTATGTTTTCTAAGCATTTGTATAAACATCTCCCCTAACAGAATATAAGAAAAGGATGGAGAAAGAGCCAAGAAAAAAAAAAAGTTGGAAAATTAACACTTTTGTAAGCATTGGTGGTTCAGTGGTAGAATTCTCGCCTGCCACGCGGGAGACCCGGGTCTGATTCCCGGCCAATACAGATATACTTTACCGTTCTTATGTGTCACAAACATAAAAGTCGTGATGGATGTGAAGATGGTCAGTGAGTCGTCCCACGGTTTCTCACTTGATACTGGGTTCGTAGATAGCGTAGTCTGTAGACTATTCATTGAGGTAAGAAAAAGAGATAAGGGGAAAAAACTATCAATAACTTTTTGTTTTCAAAGCATTTGTATAAACATTTCCCCTAACAGAATATGAGAAAAGGATGGAGAAGGTGCCAAGAAAAAAAAAAAGTTGGAAAATTAACACTTTTGTAAGCATTGGTGGTTCAGTGGTAGAATTCTCGCCTGCCACGCGGGAGACCCGGGTCTGATTCCCGGCCAATACAGATATACTTTACCGTTCTTATGTGTCACAAACATAAAAGTCGTGATGGATGTGAAGATGGTCAGTGAGTCGTCCCACGGTTTCTCACTTGATACTGGGTTCGTAGATAGCGTAGTCTGTAGACTATTCATTGAGGTAAGAAAAAGAGATAAGGGGAAAAAACTATCAATAACTTTTTGTTTTCAAAGCATTTGTATAAACATTTCCCCTAACAGAATATGAGAAAAGGATGGAGAAGGTGCCAAGAAAAAAAAAAAGTTGGAAAATTAACACTTTTGTAAGCATTGGTGGTTCAGTGGTAGAATTCTCGCCTGCCACGCGGGAGACCTGGGTCCGATTCCCGGCCAATGCAGGTATACTTTACCGTTCTTATGTTTCACAAACATGAAAGTCGTGATGGATGTGAGGATGGTCAGTGAGTCGTCCCACGGTTTCTCACTTGATACTGGGTTCGTAGATTGCAGAGTCTGTAGACTATTCATTAAGGTAAGAAAAAGAGAAAAGGTCAAAAAAGTATCAATAACTTTATGTTTTCTAAGCATTTGTATAAACATTTCCCCTAACAGAATATGAGAAAAGGATGGAGAAAGTGCCAAGAAAAAAAAGTTGGAAAATTAACACTATTGTAAGCATTGGTGGTTCAGTGGTAGAATTCTTGCCTGCCATGTGGGGGACAGTGTTTGAATAGTCTGGAGACTATTCAAAAGACAGAAAAAAACATATCAATGACTTCTTGTTTTCTAATCATTTGTACAAACATCTCCCCTAACACAATATGAGAAAAGGATAGAAGAAAAAAAAGTTGGTAAATCCACAATCTTGTAAACATTGGTGGTTCAGTGGTAGAATTCTTGCCTCCCATTTGACAGACCCGGGTCCAGTTCCTGGCCAGTACAGATGTAACTTACTGTTCTTATGTGTCACTGACCTTAAAGTCGTGATGGATGTGAGGATGGTCAGTGAGTCGTCCCACGGTTTCTCACTTGATATTGGGTTCGTAGATAGCAGAGCAGTAGACTATTCGTTAAGGTAAGAAAAAGAGAAAAGGTGAAAAAAGTATCAATAACTTTATGTTTTCTAAGCATTTGTATACACATCTCCCCTAACAGAATATGAGAAAAGGATGGAGAAGGTGCCAAGAAAAAAAAAAAGTTGGAAAATTAACACTTTTGTAAGCATTGGTGGTTCAGTGGTAGAATTCTCGCCTGCCACGCGGGAGACCCGGGTCCGATTCCCGGCCAATGCAGGTATACTATGCCGTTCTTATGTGTCACAAACATAAAAGTCGTGATGGATGTGAGGATGGTCAGTGAGTCGTCCCACGGTTTCTCACTTGATATTGGGTTCGTAGATAGCAGAGCAGTAGACTATTCATTAAGGTAAGAAAAAGAGATAAGGGGAAAAAAGTATCAATAACTTTATGTTTTCTAAGCATTTGTATACACATCTCCCCTAACAGAATATGAGAAAAGGATGGAGAAGGTGCCAAGAAAAAAAAAAAGTTGGAAAATTAACACTTTTGTAAGCATTGGTGGTTCAGTGGTAGAATTCTCGCCTGCCACGCGGGAGACCTGGGTCCGATTCCCGGCCAATGCAGGTATACTTTACCGTTCTTATGTTTCACAAACATGAAAGTCGTGATGGATGTGAGGATGGTCAGTGAGTCGTCCCACGGTTTCTCACTTGATACTGGGTTCGTAGATTGCAGAGTCTGTAGACTATTCATTAAGGTAAGAAAAAGAGAAAAGGTCAAAAAAGTATCAATAACTTTATGTTTTCTAAGCATTTGTATAAACATTTCCCCTAACAGAATATGAGAAAAGGATGGAGAAAGTGCCAAGAAAAAAAAGTTGGAAAATTAACACTATTGTAAGCATTGGTGGTTCAGTGGTAGAATTCTTGCCTGCCATGTGGGGGACAGTGTTTGAATAGTCTGGAGGCTATTCAAAAGACAGAAAAAAACATATCAATGACTTCTTGTTTTCTAATCATTTGTACAAACATCTCCCCTAACACAATATGAGAAAAGGATAGAAGAAAAAAAAGTTGGTAAATCCACAATCTTGTAAACATTGGTGGTTCAGTGGTAGAATTCTTGCCTCCCATTTGACAGACCCGGGTCCAGTTCCTGGCCAGTACAGATGTAACTTACTGTTCTTATGTGTCACTGACCTTAAAGTCGTGATGGATGTGAGGATGGTCAGTGAGTCGTCCCACGGTTTCTCACTTGATATTGGGTTCGTAGATAGCAGAGCAGTAGACTATTCATTAAGGTAAGAAAAAGAGAAAAGGTGAAAAAAGTATCAATAACTTTATGTTTTCTAAGCATTTGTATAAACATCTCCCCTAACAGAATATGAGAAAAGGATGGAGAAAGTGCCAAGAAAAAAAAAAAGTTGGAAAATTAACACTTTTGTAAGCATTGGTGGTTCAGTGGTAGAATTCTCGCCTGCCACGCGGGAGACCCGGGTCCGATTCCCGGCCAATGCAGGTATACTATGCCGTTCTTATGTGTCACAAACATAAAAGTCGTGATGGATGTGAGGATGGTCAGTGAGTCGTCCCACGGTTTCTCACTTGATACTGGGTTCGTAGATAGCGTAGTCTTTAGACTATTCATTGAGGTAAGAAAAAGAGATAAGGGGAAAAAAGTATCAATAACTTTATGTTTTCTAAGCATTTGTATAAACATCTCCCCTAACAGAAAATGAGAAAAGGATGGAGAAAATGCCAAGAAAAAAAAAATTGGAAAATTAACACTTTTGTGAGCATTGGTCGTTCAGTGGTAGAATTCTTGCCTCCCATTTGACAGACCCGGGTCCAGTTCCTGGCCAGTACAGATGTAACTTACTGTTCTTATGTGTCACTGACCTTAAAGTCGTGATGGATGTGAGGATGGTCAGTGAGTCGTCCCACGGTTTCTCACTTGATATTGGGTTCGTAGATAGCAGAGCAGTAGACTATTCGTTAAGGTAAGAAAAAGAGAAAAGGTGAAAAAAGTATCAATAACTTTATGTTTTCTAAGCATTTGTATACACATCTCCCCTAACAGAATATGAGAAAAGGATGGAGAAGGTGCCAAGAAAAAAAAAAAGTTGGAAAATTAACACTTTTGTAAGCATTGGTGGTTCAGTGGTAGAATTCTCGCCTGCCACGCGGGAGACCCGGGTCCGATTCCCGGCCAATGCAGGTATACTATGCCGTTCTTATGTGTCACAAACATAAAAGTCGTGATGGATGTGAGGATGGTCAGTGAGTCGTCCCACGGTTTCTCACTTGATACTGGGTTCGTAGATAGCGTAGTCTTTAGACTATTCATTGAGGTAAGAAAAAGAGATAAGGGGAAAAAAGTATCAATAACTTTTTGTTTTCTAAGCATTTGTATAAACATCTCCCCTAACAGAATATGAGAAAAGGATGGAGAAAGTGCCAAGAAAAAAAAAAAGTTGGAAATTAACACTTTTGTAAGCATTGGTGGTTCAGTGGTAGAATTCTCGCCTGCCATGCGGGAGACCCGGGTCCATTTCCCGGCCAATGCAGGTATACTATGCCGTTCTTATGTGTCACAAACATAAAAGTCGTGATGG
>NW_027325610.1:27500-28507 GCF_036924035.1 Leuresthes tenuis | reverse complement strand
CGCTTAGCGGCCGAGGGGGGCAGCCCAAGGGCGCATGGATGAGTGGACATGTGGTGCCTGGAGGTCCTGGAAGATGCTGGAACGGAGCCTTTGCCGCTTAGCGGCCGAGGGGGGCAGCCCAAGGGCGGATGTATGAGTGGACATGTGGTGCCTGGAGGTCCTGGAAGATGCTGGAACGGAGCCTTTGCCGCTTAGCGGCCGAGGGGGGCAGCCCAAGGGCGGATGTATGAGTGGACATGTGGTGCCTGGAGGTCCTGGAAGATGCTGGAACGGAGCCTTTGCCGCTTAGCGGCCGAGGGGGGCAGCCCAAGGGCGGATGTATGAGTGGACATGTGGTGCCTGGAGGTCCTGGAAGATGCTGGAACGGAGCCTTTGCCGCTTAGCGGCCGAGGGGAGCAGCCCAAGGGCGGATGGATGAGTGGACATGTTGGGCCTGGAAGTGCTGGAGGATCCAGGAGGGGGCAAGATCCTGCTTAGCAATCCGAGAGGGCAGCTTAAGGGCGGATTGCAGAGTTCTCATGTGGGGCCTGGAAGTGCTGGAGGATCCGGGAGGGGGGGCAAGATCCTGCTTAGCAATCCGGGAGGGCAGCTTAAGGGCGGATTGCAGAGTTCTCATGTGGGGCCTGGAAGTGCTGGAGGATCCGGGAGGGGGGGCAAGATCCTGCTTAGCAATCCGGGAGGGCAGCTTAAGGGCGGATTGCAGAGTTCTCATGTGGGGCCTGGAAGTGCTGGAGGATCCGGGAGGGGGGGCAAGATCCTGCTTAGCAATCCGGGAGGGCAGCTTAAGGGCGGATTGCAGAGTTCTCATGTGGGGCCTGGAAGTGCTGGAGGATCCGGGAGGGGGGGCAAGATCCTGCTTAGCAATCCGGGAGGGCAGCTTAAGGGCGGATTGCAGAGTTCTCATGTGGGGCCTGGAAGTGCTGGAGGATCCGGGAGGGGGGGCAAGATGCAGCTTAGCAATCCGGGAGGGCAGCTGAAGGGCGGATTGCAGAGTGCTCATGTGGGGC
>NW_027325610.1:12500-17500 GCF_036924035.1 Leuresthes tenuis | reverse complement strand
TGGGGGAACAGGGGTCGGCTGGTGGGGCCCTGGAGCCTGGTTCTTTTAGGGGTAGGGTTGTGAAGCACCAAGGGGCCCAGGGAGGGAGTGTGTGACCGGGGAGGGGTGCTTAAGTGCGGGTCAGGGTTCCAGGTCAGGGGAGCCTGGTTCTTTTAGGGGTAGGGTTGTGAAGCACCAAGGGGCCCAGGGAGGGAGTGTGTGACCGGGGAGGGGTGCTTAAGTGCGGGTCAGGGTTCCAGGTCAGGGGAGCCTGGTTCTTTTAGGGGTAGGGTTGTGAAGCACCAAGGGGCCCAGGGAGGGAGTGTGTGACCGGGGAGGGGTGCTTAAGTGCGGGTCAGGGTTCCAGGTCAGGGGAGCCTGGTTCTTTTAGGGGTAGGGTTGTGAAGCACCAAGGGGCCCAGGGAGGGAGTGTGTGACCGGGGAGGGGTGCTTAAGTGCGGGTCAGGGTTCCAGGTCAGGGGAGCCTGGTTCTTTTAGGGGTAGGGTTGTGAAGCACCAGGGGGCTTGGGAGAGAAGTGTGTGACCGGGGAGGGGTGCTTAAGTGCGGGTCAGGGTTCCAGGTCAGGGGAGCCTGGTTCTTTTAGGGGTAGGGTTGTGAAGCACCGAGGGGCCCAGGGAGGGAGTGTGTGACCGGGGAGGGGTGCTTAAGTGCGGGTCAGGGTTCCAGGTCAGGGGAGCCTGGTTCTTTTAGGGGTAGGGTTGTGAAGCACCAGGGGGCTTGGGAGAGAAGTGTGTGACCGGGGAGGGGTGCTTAAGTGCGGGTCAGGGTTCCAGGTCAGGGGAGCCTGGTTCTTTTAGGGGTAGGGTTGTGAAGCACCAGGGGGCTTGGGAGAGAAGTGTGTGACCGGGGAGTACTGCTTAAGTGTGGGGAGGCTGTGCAGGCAGGGAGGCCTGGCTCTTTTACTGAGCATCAAGAAGCACCAGGGGGCTTGGGAGAAGAGTGTGACACCGGGGAGTGCTGCTTAATTGTGGGGAGGCTGTGCAGGCAGGGAGGCCTGGCTCTTTTACTGAGCATCATGAAGCACCAGGGGGCTTGGGAGAAGAGTGTGACACCGGGGAGTGCTGCTTAATTGTGGGGAGGCTGTGCAGGCAGGGAGGCCTGGCTCTTTTACTGAGCATCATGAAGCACCAGGGGGCTTGGGAGAAGAGTGTGACACCGGGGAGTGCTGCTTAATTGTGGGGAGGCTGTGCAGGCAGGGAGGCCTGGCTCTTTTACTGAGCATCATGAAGCACCAGGGGGCTTGGGAGAAGAGTGTGACACCGGGGAGTGCTGCTTAAGTGTGGGGAGGCTGTGCAGGCAGGGAGGCCTGGCTCTTTTACTGAGCATCATGAAGCACCAGGGGGCTTGGGAGAGAAGTGTGTGACCGGGGAGGGCTGCTTAAGTGTGGGGAGGCTTTGCAGGCAGGGAGGCCTGGCTCTTTTACTGAGCATCATGAAGAACCAAGGGGCTTGTGAGAGAGGTGTGTGTGTGTGTGTGTGTGTGTGTGTGTGTGTGTGTGTGTGTGTGTGTGTGTGTGTGTGTGTGTGTGTGTGTGTGACACACCGGGGAGGGCTGCTTAAGTGTGGGGAGGCTGTGCAGGCAGGGGAGCCTGGAATAATACATGGGGCAGGAGCTGAAGTCAGAACAAAAAAATGACAAAGTGTCTAAAAATACCAGGGGCACCAGCTCAAAAAGTCAGAAAAATGACAAAGTGTCTAAAAGTACCAGGGGCGCCAGCTCAAAAAAAGGCAGAAAAATGACAAAGTGTCTAAAAATACCAGGGGCACCAGCTCAAAAAGTCAGAAAAATGACAAAGTGTCTAAAAATACCAGGGGCGCCAGCTCAAAAAGTCGGAAAAATGACAAAGTGTCTGAAAGTACCAGGGGCGCCAGCTCAAAAAGTCAGAAATATGACAAAGTGTCTAAAAATACCAGGGGCGCCAGCTCAAAAAAAGGCAGAAAAATGACAAAGTGTCTAAAAATACCAGGGGCACCAGCTCAAAAAGTCAGAAAAATGACAAAGTGTCTAAAAATACCAGGGGCGCCAGCTCAAAAAAAGGCAGAAAAATGACAAAGTGTCTAAAAATACCAGGGGCACCAGCTCAAAAAGGCAGAAAAATGACAAAGTGTCTAAAAATACCAGGGGCACCAGCTCAAAAAGTCAGAAAAATGACAAAGTGTCTAAAAGTACCAGGGGCGCCAGGCGAAAAATTCAGAAAAATTTCTGTTTCAAGACGGGAGAAGGGGAGATGGGCGGAGTGCGTCGAAGGCCCCTTCTCCCGTCCGACGAGGTAATTGGAGTCTGAGGAAATTACCACCTGCCCGATTTCAGAAACCTGGTTTTTAGGAAACAGAGTTTGACAGATTGAAGCCAAGCCCGATATCGGGTGATGTTCTTTGGGGCTCAGACACGTACCAGGGGCCATTGCTGGGCTCCATAGTCATCACCCTGGCTCTCGGGAGGAGGGAGAATCTGCCGCTTTGCGGCCGACGAAGGTAGCTGAAGGGCGGATGGCTGAGTGGCCATGAGCCGCCTGGAGGTCCTGGAAGATACGGGAACGGGGCTTCTGCCGCTTAGCGGCCGATGAGGGCGGCCGAACGGCGGATGGATGAGTGGACATGTGGTGCCTGGAGGTCCTGGAAGATGCTGGAACGGAGCCTTTGCCGCTTAGCGGCCGAGGGGGGCAGCCCAAGGGCGCATGTATGAGTGGACATGTGGTGCCTGGAGGTCCTGGAAGATACGGGAACGGAGCCTTTGCCGCTTAGCGGCCGAGGGGGGCAGCCCAAGGGCGCATGGATGAGTGGACATGTGGTGCCTGGAGGTCCTGGAAGATGCTGGAACGGAGCCTTTGCCGCTTAGCGGCCGAGGGGGGCAGCCCAAGGGCGCATGTATGAGTGGACATGTGGTGCCTGGAGGTCCTGGAAGATACGGGAACGGAGCCTTTGCCGCTTAGCGGCCGAGGGGGGCAGCCCAAGGGCGCATGGATGAGTGGACATGTGGTGCCTGGAGGTCCTGGAAGATGCTGGAACGGAGCCTTTGCCGCTTAGCGGCCGAGGGGGGCAGCCCAAGGGCGCATGTATGAGTGGACATGTGGTGCCTGGAGGTCCTGGAAGATACGGGAACGGAGCCTTTGCCGCTTAGCGGCCGAGGGGGGCAGCCCAAGGGCGCATGGATGAGTGGACATGTGGTGCCTGGAGGTCCTGGAAGATGCTGGAACGGAGCCTTTGCCGCTTAGCGGCCGAGGGGGGCAGCCCAAGGGCGCATGTATGAGTGGACATGTGGTGCCTGGAGGTCCTGGAAGATACGGGAACGGAGCCTTTGCCGCTTAGCGGCCGAGGGGGGCAGCCCAAGGGCGCATGGATGAGTGGACATGTGGTGCCTGGAGGTCCTGGAAGATGCTGGAACGGAGCCTTTGCCGCTTAGCGGCCGAGGGGGGCAGCCCAAGGGCGCATGTATGAGTGGACATGTGGTGCCTGGAGGTCCTGGAAGATACGGGAACGGAGCCTTTGCCGCTTAGCGGCCGAGGGGGGCAGCCCAAGGGCGCATGGATGAGTGGACATGTGGTGCCTGGAGGTCCTGGAAGATGCTGGAACGGAGCCTTTGCCGCTTAGCGGCCGAGGGGGGCAGCCCAAGGGCGGATGTATGAGTGGACATGTGGTGCCTGGAGGTCCTGGAAGATGCTGGAACGGAGCCTTTGCCGCTTAGCGGCCGAGGGGGGCAGCCCAAGGGCGGATGTATGAGTGGACATGTGGTGCCTGGAGGTCCTGGAAGATGCTGGAACGGAGCCTTTGCCGCTTAGCGGCCGAGGGGGGCAGCCCAAGGGCGGATGTATGAGTGGACATGTGGTGCCTGGAGGTCCTGGAAGATGCTGGAACGGAGCCTTTGCCGCTTAGCGGCCGAGGGGAGCAGCCCAAGGGCGGATGGATGAGTGGACATGTTGGGCCTGGAAGTGCTGGAGGATCCAGGAGGGGGCAAGATCCTGCTTAGCAATCCGAGAGGGCAGCTTAAGGGCGGATTGCAGAGTTCTCATGTGGGGCCTGGAAGTGCTGGAGGATCCGGGAGGGGGGGCAAGATCCTGCTTAGCAATCCGGGAGGGCAGCTTAAGGGCGGATTGCAGAGTTCTCATGTGGGGCCTGGAAGTGCTGGAGGATCCGGGAGGGGGGGCAAGATCCTGCTTAGCAATCCGGGAGGGCAGCTTAAGGGCGGATTGCAGAGTTCTCATGTGGGGCCTGGAAGTGCTGGAGGATCCGGGAGGGGGGGCAAGATCCTGCTTAGCAATCCGGGAGGGCAGCTTAAGGGCGGATTGCAGAGTTCTCATGTGGGGCCTGGAAGTGCTGGAGGATCCGGGAGGGGGGGCAAGATCCTGCTTAGCAATCCGGGAGGGCAGCTTAAGGGCGGATTGCAGAGTTCTCATGTGGGGCCTGGAAGTGCTGGAGGATCCGGGAGGGGGGGCAAGATGCAGCTTAGCAATCCGGGAGGGCAGCTGAAGGGCGGATTGCAGAGTGCTCATGTGGGGCCTGGAAGTGCTGGAGGATCCGGGAGGGGGGGGCAAGATGCAGCTTAGCAATCCGGGAGGGCAGCTGAAGGGCGGATTGCAGAGTGCTCATGTGGGGCCTGGAAGTGCTGGAGGATCCGGGAGGGGGGGGCAAGATGCAGTTTAGCAATCCGGGAGGGCAGCTGAAGGGCGGATGGGCATCTGCCTTACAATGCAGGAGCATTACAGTACCAGGGGCACGAGGTGAAACTCAGAAAAATTTCCAAACTCTCCTATAGTACCAGGGGCGCGAGCTGAGCCTGAGAAAAACGACTGTCACAAGACGGGAGAAGGGGAGATGGGCAGAGTGCGTCGAAGGCCCCTTCTCCCGTCCTACCAGATAATTGGAGTCTGAGGAAATTACCACCCGCCCGATTTCAGAAACCTGGTTTTTAGAAAACAGAACCAGGGTAGAAAAGCTCTGCAAACAGGCCGCGTCGGGTTGAGTGTCTGTTGGGCAGCATTTCTCCGGTGTCCCGCCGGTTT
>NW_027325610.1:0-2500 GCF_036924035.1 Leuresthes tenuis | reverse complement strand
CTTGGGAGAGAAGTGTGTGACCGGGGAGGGGTGCTTAAGTGCGGGTCAGGGTTCCAGGTCAGGGGAGCCTGGTTCTTTTAGGGGTAGGGTTGTGAAGCACCGAGGGGCCCAGGGAGGGAGTGTGTGACCGGGGAGGGGTGCTTAAGTGCGGGTCAGGGTTCCAGGTCAGGGGAGCCTGGTTCTTTTAGGGGTAGGGTTGTGAAGCACCAGGGGGCTTGGGAGAGAAGTGTGTGACCGGGGAGGGGTGCTTAAGTGCGGGTCAGGGTTCCAGGTCAGGGGAGCCTGGTTCTTTTAGGGGTAGGGTTGTGAAGCACCAGGGGGCTTGGGAGAGAAGTGTGTGACCGGGGAGTACTGCTTAAGTGTGGGGAGGCTGTGCAGGCAGGGAGGCCTGGCTCTTTTACTGAGCATCAAGAAGCACCAGGGGGCTTGGGAGAAGAGTGTGACACCGGGGAGTGCTGCTTAATTGTGGGGAGGCTGTGCAGGCAGGGAGGCCTGGCTCTTTTACTGAGCATCATGAAGCACCAGGGGGCTTGGGAGAAGAGTGTGACACCGGGGAGTGCTGCTTAATTGTGGGGAGGCTGTGCAGGCAGGGAGGCCTGGCTCTTTTACTGAGCATCATGAAGCACCAGGGGGCTTGGGAGAAGAGTGTGACACCGGGGAGTGCTGCTTAATTGTGGGGAGGCTGTGCAGGCAGGGAGGCCTGGCTCTTTTACTGAGCATCATGAAGCACCAGGGGGCTTGGGAGAAGAGTGTGACACCGGGGAGTGCTGCTTAAGTGTGGGGAGGCTGTGCAGGCAGGGAGGCCTGGCTCTTTTACTGAGCATCATGAAGCACCAGGGGGCTTGGGAGAGAAGTGTGTGACCGGGGAGGGCTGCTTAAGTGTGGGGAGGCTTTGCAGGCAGGGAGGCCTGGCTCTTTTACTGAGCATCATGAAGAACCAAGGGGCTTGTGAGAGAGGTGTGTGTGTGTGTGTGTGTGTGTGTGTGTGTGTGTGTGTGTGTGTGTGTGTGTGTGTGTGTGTGTGTGTGTGTGTGACACACCGGGGAGGGCTGCTTAAGTGTGGGGAGGCTGTGCAGGCAGGGGAGCCTGGAATAATACATGGGGCAGGAGCTGAAGTCAGAACAAAAAAATGACAAAGTGTCTAAAAATACCAGGGGCACCAGCTCAAAAAGTCAGAAAAATGACAAAGTGTCTAAAAGTACCAGGGGCGCCAGCTCAAAAAAAGGCAGAAAAATGACAAAGTGTCTAAAAATACCAGGGGCACCAGCTCAAAAAGTCAGAAAAATGACAAAGTGTCTAAAAATACCAGGGGCGCCAGCTCAAAAAGTCGGAAAAATGACAAAGTGTCTGAAAGTACCAGGGGCGCCAGCTCAAAAAGTCAGAAATATGACAAAGTGTCTAAAAATACCAGGGGCGCCAGCTCAAAAAAAGGCAGAAAAATGACAAAGTGTCTAAAAATACCAGGGGCACCAGCTCAAAAAGTCAGAAAAATGACAAAGTGTCTAAAAATACCAGGGGCGCCAGCTCAAAAAAAGGCAGAAAAATGACAAAGTGTCTAAAAATACCAGGGGCACCAGCTCAAAAAGGCAGAAAAATGACAAAGTGTCTAAAAATACCAGGGGCACCAGCTCAAAAAGTCAGAAAAATGACAAAGTGTCTAAAAGTACCAGGGGCGCCAGGCGAAAAATTCAGAAAAATTTCTGTTTCAAGACGGGAGAAGGGGAGATGGGCGGAGTGCGTCGAAGGCCCCTTCTCCCGTCCGACGAGGTAATTGGAGTCTGAGGAAATTACCACCTGCCCGATTTCAGAAACCTGGTTTTTAGGAAACAGAGTTTGACAGATTGAAGCCAAGCCCGATATCGGGTGATGTTCTTTGGGGCTCAGACACGTACCAGGGGCCATTGCTGGGCTCCATAGTCATCACCCTGGCTCTCGGGAGGAGGGAGAATCTGCCGCTTTGCGGCCGACGAAGGTAGCTGAAGGGCGGATGGCTGAGTGGCCATGAGCCGCCTGGAGGTCCTGGAAGATACGGGAACGGGGCTTCTGCCGCTTAGCGGCCGATGAGGGCGGCCGAACGGCGGATGGATGAGTGGACATGTGGTGCCTGGAGGTCCTGGAAGATGCTGGAACGGAGCCTTTGCCGCTTAGCGGCCGAGGGGGGCAGCCCAAGGGCGCATGTATGAGTGGACATGTGGTGCCTGGAGGTCCTGGAAGATACGGGAACGGAGCCTTTGCCGCTTAGCGGCCGAGGGGGGCAGCCCAAGGGCGCATGGATGAGTGGACATGTGGTGCCTGGAGGTCCTGGAAGATGCTGGAACGGAGCCTTTGCCGCTTAGCGGCCGAGGGGGGCAGCCCAAGGGCGCATGTATGAGTGGACATGTGGTGCCTGGAGGTCCTGGAAGATACGGGAACGGAGCCTTTGCCGCTTAGCGGCCGAGGGGGGCAGCCCAAGGGCGCATGGATGAGTGGACATGTGGTGCCTGGAGGTCCTGGAAGATGC
>NW_027325609.1:5000-28650 GCF_036924035.1 Leuresthes tenuis | reverse complement strand
GGTGTGAAGTGGGGCTTGGCTGGAATTCTAGTCTTTCGCCCGTCTGATGTTCGATGCTGGTGTTCTGGTCTTTGTGGCCTCCCGATGTGGCTGGTCCTGTGTGAGCGCATGTCAGTCGCCTCGCTGTGCTGGGGGTCTCGACGTCGAGGCGTAGGGTGGTGATCTCAGCTACTTCTGGTTGAACTATCGGATCCATGCCCGACTCTAGGTGTTGAGGTGCTTCTGCCGCTGGTTTCCAATGGAGTTCTTGAACCTGAGTCCCAATGATGCTTTGATCCCTGGAGTACCGCGGGGTGGCAGACGCCGTGTAGGTGCGTGTCATTCCTCCTCCTGCCGTGGGGGTCTCAGCGTTGGAGCATGACGGGATGCTGGTGCTCTGGTCCCTGTGGCTCTGCAGTGAGGCAGATGCTGTATGGGAGAGAGTCAGTTGTCCACCTATGATGGGGATATCAAGGTCGGTACATGCCGTGGTTACCTCAGCTCCATTGAGTAGTTCAGTTGTTCCAGCCGTGGGCGTAAAATGGGCCAATTTGGCCACAATGATGCTGCGTGCATGGTCCAGCGTCCCCTCCTTCAGTCTGTGGCCCAGGTTCCTCCTGGCCCAGGAAGAGGCAATCTCGAAGGGGGCGCACCAGTCCTGTATGGGGAACTGGGAAAGTCTTTCAGCCTCCTCCTCAATGATCCCATCATAATGGTCTGCAAGAATCCGTCTGGTGGTACGTGCCCAATTATCAGCATTAGCTTGGATCAAAGCTTGCGTTTTGGCATTAGGAATTGCTGGTTTAATGAAGTGGGCAAGTCTCTGGCTCATATTCATGAGAAAAGGAGGATCTTCCTCCTGAGGAATGTTCTTAATATGATGCACAGCTTTAATCAGTCTATGAATATGGCGTACTTTAAATGAAAAGTCCGGATCATCCGATTGGATCCAACGTGTTTGAGGTCTGGACTCTGCCCTCCAAAGAGGTTTTACATACCGTACATCCCGGTTGAATTGCCGCCCATCCTTATAAGTTGGACTTAGTCTACCTCCATCGTGGCGTCCATCATCTTGCGGTAAATAGTGGGGTTCCCTCTCCCATGAGGGGTTTAAATCCCCACTGACCGACGCGTAGCATCTGCGCTCGCTTTGGGTGCTCCGGTGAAACGAGTTGGGCCTGTATCCGTCTCTCGTCTGGAGTCGACCTCTCCTGCGGGCTCCTCTGCGTTCCACCACGGTCCAGGACTCCTCCCCGAAGTGTGCAGGCATAATGAGGCTAAGTCTGTAGCTTCCACTTAGCCGTCTGGAGGCTAATCGTAGAGCTAGGTGGCTATATGCTAATCGCTCACAGCGATCTTATTCGGTTGCAATAAAAGCACTGATAGCGTGAATATAATGATTTATTCACTAACAACATATTATAACAAGTCATACATGCAACGTTTCGGTTTACAATAAAACCTTCATCAGGCCGACTTGTTAATATATCAATAAACTCACACGAGCTTCAATTTCGTCTGCGCACGATGCAGTTCGGATGGACAATGTCTCTCGCATAGTCTGAACAGCATTTCCCACAATGCCTCGGGTTTCCGGTCTCACTGGCCAATTAGAAGAGTCCATAAAGTTCGGTCACAGGTCACATGAGTTTCAGGTGTCTCCATTGGCCACTCACCTGTGTGTTGCCTTCGTGGCCATCCCGAAGTGTGGGTGAACTTGAACATGTTGAACGAACGTGTAGAATAAAGTCCAATACAGTGCAAAAGCATAATTGCCATACATATTAATAAACATAAAGTGTCCTTACGGGTCTTGGCCTCCTCTAGGTCAAGAATATGATTTGCAGCACGGATAAAAATGATGTGCTGGCCCATTTTCTTCAAAGAAAGACTAATGAAGAGTCCACACAAATTAATCAAAATATACAGCGTACATTACTGCTCAAAAGACATCATATTGTGTCTAATAGAATGTGAGAGTCGGAGCTACCAAACCAGGTTCGACAGGAGGCACGGGCTGGTTAGGGGAAATAGAAAAGGAATTCTGTCGCCGAAGGCGGCAGAATTCAGTGCACAGGCCATCACTGTTCCTGCTTTTGGCGCTCCGATCTCCCACACAGCCTCTGATGGGGACTAAACAGTCCTCTCAAGGAGGAAAATTAAAATTGATTTTGTTTTAATTGAAAATTGTTCTCATATATCGCATCACTTGTATGGTGCTGGAAAATTTAGCCCTGGTTTTGTGGGACCTATAAGAGGGTTCCCATGGCCAGCTAGGGTTCTACAGGTTGCCTAGGGTTCTTCAAATTGGGGTGAAACCTATTAGGGTTAAATAAAAGTCCTGGGTAGGGTTAGGGTTAGGATTAGGGCATCGGGAGACCATCCAAATGGGGTTTAACTGGTCAGGGGTCTCACTGGTTAGGGTTAGGGTCAAATTACAGGGGAGGGTCTATATTGAACCTAAATCTGAGTCTCATAAGGGGTTCCTGGTGGTTAGGGTTAGGGCATCGGGAGACCATCCAAATGGGGTTTAACTGGTCAGGGGTCTCAGTGGTTAGGGTTAGGGTCAAATTACAGGGGAGGGTCTATATTGAACCTAAATCTGTGTCTCATAAGGGGTTCCTGGTGGTTAGGGTTAGGATATAAGTCCCGATCAGGGCTTAAAATGGCTTCAAACCTGAGTCACATAAGCAGCAAATCACTCACAAATGAGAGTCTCATCAGGGATTCACCGTGGTTGGGATTAGGGCATAAATCACAATCAGGGCCTGGAATGGCTTAAAACATGAGTAACCCAAACACTGAATCACTCCCTGAATAAAAGGAAGGCCCAATTATCATTGCTGCTGTGTAAATTATCCTTAAGGTGTAAATCCGGACTAAGAGTACTGAAATGGAACTTTAGAAAGAGAGTGCATGAATGAGCTTGTTCTGCAAAACTAATAATGAGACCTAATTCCTAAGAAAAGAACCACAGTGCCCCCTTGTGGCCAATATATGAACATTATCAAACTGAAATCACAACCAAATATTCTTGAACCCTTTATGGGTCATCAAATATCCATTTCAGTGTGCAAGCTGAGGATGATTTTACTTCAATAAACCCAATAATTGGGGTTGCGGGGTGGAGCAATAGCTCCAATTTTGTACCTTCTCAAACCTGTGTTTCCGTTGTGTCTGGATCCTGGATCTCAGTTTTCTGACACTGATGGGAATCAATTTGTGGTGTGAAGTGGGGCTTGGCTGGAATTCTAGTCTTTCGCCCGTCTGATGTTCGATGCTGGTGTTCTGGTCTTTGTGGCCTCCCGATGTGGCTGGTCCTGTGTGAGCGCATGTCAGTCGCCTCGCTGTGCTGGGGGTCTCGACGTCGAGGCGTAGGGTGGTGATCTCAGCTACTTCTGGTTGAACTATCGGATCCATGCCCGACTCTAGGTGTTGAGGTGCTTCTGCCGCTGGTTTCCAATGGAGTTCTTGAACCTGAGTCCCAATGATGCTTTGATCCCTGGAGTACCGCGGGGTGGCAGACGCCGTGTAGGTGCGTGTCATTCCTCCTCCTGCCGTGGGGGTCTCAGCGTTGGAGCATGACGGGATGCTGGTGCTCTGGTCCCTGTGGCTCTGCAGTGAGGCAGATGCTGTATGGGAGAGAGTCAGTTGTCCACCTATGATGGGGATATCAAGGTCGGTACATGCCGTGGTTACCTCAGCTCCATTGAGTAGTTCAGTTGTTCCAGCCGTGGGCGTAAAATGGGCCAATTTGGCCACAATGATGCTGCGTGCATGGTCCAGCGTCCCCTCCTTCAGTCTGTGGCCCAGGTTCCTCCTGGCCCAGGAAGAGGCAATCTCGAAGGGGGCGCACCAGTCCTGTATGGGGAACTGGGAAAGTCTTTCAGCCTCCTCCTCAATGATCCCATCATAATGGTCTGCAAGAATCCGTCTGGTGGTACGTGCCCAATTATCAGCATTAGCTTGGATCAAAGCTTGCGTTTTGGCATTAGGAATTGCTGGTTTAATGAAGTGGGCAAGTCTCTGGCTCATATTCATGAGAAAAGGAGGATCTTCCTCCTGAGGAATGTTCTTAATATGATGCACAGCTTTAATCAGTCTATGAATATGGCGTACTTTAAATGAAAAGTCCGGATCATCCGATTGGATCCAACGTGTTTGAGGTCTGGACTCTGCCCTCCAAAGAGGTTTTACATACCGTACATCCCGGTTGAATTGCCGCCCATCCTTATAAGTTGGACTTAGTCTACCTCCATCGTGGCGTCCATCATCTTGCGGTAAATAGTGGGGTTCCCTCTCCCATGAGGGGTTTAAATCCCCACTGACCGACGCGTAGCATCTGCGCTCGCTTTGGGTGCTCCGGTGAAACGAGTTGGGCCTGTATCCGTCTCTCGTCTGGAGTCGACCTCTCCTGCGGGCTCCTCTGCGTTCCACCACGGTCCAGGACTCCTCCCCGAAGTGTGCAGGCATAATGAGGCTAAGTCTGTAGCTTCCACTTAGCCGTCTGGAGGCTAATCGTAGAGCTAGGTGGCTATATGCTAATCGCTCACAGCGATCTTATTCGGTTGCAATAAAAGCACTGATAGCGTGAATATAATGATTTATTCACTAACAACATATTATAACAAGTCATACATGCAACGTTTCGGTTTACAATAAAACCTTCATCAGGCCGACTTGTTAATATATCAATAAACTCACACGAGCTTCAATTTCGTCTGCGCACGATGCAGTTCGGATGGACAATGTCTCTCGCATAGTCTGAACAGCATTTCCCACAATGCCTCGGGTTTCCGGTCTCACTGGCCAATTAGAAGAGTCCATAAAGTTCGGTCACAGGTCACATGAGTTTCAGGTGTCTCCATTGGCCACTCACCTGTGTGTTGCCTTCGTGGCCATCCCGAAGTGTGGGTGAACTTGAACATGTTGAACGAACGTGTAGAATAAAGTCCAATACAGTGCAAAAGCATAATTGCCATACATATTAATAAACATAAAGTGTCCTTACGGGTCTTGGCCTCCTCTAGGTCAAGAATATGATTTGCAGCACGGATAAAAATGATGTGCTGGCCCATTTTCTTCAAAGAAAGACTAATGAAGAGTCCACACAAATTAATCAAAATATACAGCGTACATTACTGCTCAAAAGACATCATATTGTGTCTAATAGAATGTGAGAGTCGGAGCTACCAAACCAGGTTCGACAGGAGGCACGGGCTGGTTAGGGGAAATAGAAAAGGAATTCTGTCGCCGAAGGCGGCAGAATTCAGTGCACAGGCCATCACTGTTCCTGCTTTTGGCGCTCCGATCTCCCACACAGCCTCTGATGGGGACTAAACAGTCCTCTCAAGGAGGAAAATTAAAATTGATTTTGTTTTAATTGAAAATTGTTCTCATATATCGCATCACTTGTATGGTGCTGGAAAATTTAGCCCTGGTTTTGTGGGACCTATAAGAGGGTTCCCATGGCCAGCTAGGGTTCTACAGGTTGCCTAGGGTTCTTCAAATTGGGGTGAAACCTATTAGGGTTAAATAAAAGTCCTGGGTAGGGTTAGGGTTAGGATTAGGGCATCGGGAGACCATCCAAATGGGGTTTAACTGGTCAGGGGTCTCACTGGTTAGGGTTAGGGTCAAATTACAGGGGAGGGTCTATATTGAACCTAAATCTGAGTCTCATAAGGGGTTCCTGGTGGTTAGGGTTAGGGTTAGGGCATCGGGAGACCATCCAAATGGGGTTTAACTGGTCAGGGGTCTCAGTGGTTAGGGTTAGGGTCAAATTACAGGGGAGGGTCTATATTGAACCTAAATCTGTGTCTCATAAGGGGTTCCTGGTGGTTAGGGTTAGGATATAAGTCCCGATCAGGGCTTAAAATGGCTTCAAACCTGAGTCACATAAGCAGCAAATCACTCACAAATGAGAGTCTCATCAGGGATTCACCGTGGTTGGGATTAGGGCATAAATCACAATCAGGGCCTGGAATGGCTTAAAACATGAGTAACCCAAACACTGAATCACTCCCTGAATAAAAGGAAGGCCCAATTATCATTGCTGCTGTGTAAATTATCCTTAAGGTGTAAATCCGGACTAAGAGTACTGAAATGGAACTTTAGAAAGAGAGTGCATGAATGAGCTTGTTCTGCAAAACTAATAATGAGACCTAATTCCTAAGAAAAGAACCACAGTGCCCCCTTGTGGCCAATATATGAACATTATCAAACTGAAATCACAACCAAATATTCTTGAACCCTTTATGGGTCATCAAATATCCATTTCAGTGTGCAAGCTGAGGATGATTTTACTTCAATAAACCCAATAATTGGGGTTGCGGGGTGGAGCAATAGCTCCAATTTTGTACCTTCTCAAACCTGTGTTTCCGTTGTGTCTGGATCCTGGATCTCAGTTTTCTGACACTGATGGGAATCAATTTGTGGTGTGAAGTGGGGCTTGGCTGGAATTCTAGTCTTTCGCCCGTCTGATGTTCGATGCTGGTGTTCTGGTCTTTGTGGCCTCCCGATGTGGCTGGTCCTGTGTGAGCGCATGTCAGTCGCCTCGCTGTGCTGGGGGTCTCGACGTCGAGGCGTAGGGTGGTGATCTCAGCTACTTCTGGTTGAACTATCGGATCCATGCCCGACTCTAGGTGTTGAGGTGCTTCTGCCGCTGGTTTCCAATGGAGTTCTTGAACCTGAGTCCCAATGATGCTTTGATCCCTGGAGTACCGCGGGGTGGCAGACGCCGTGTAGGTGCGTGTCATTCCTCCTCCTGCCGTGGGGGTCTCAGCGTTGGAGCATGACGGGATGCTGGTGCTCTGGTCCCTGTGGCTCTGCAGTGAGGCAGATGCTGTATGGGAGAGAGTCAGTTGTCCACCTATGATGGGGATATCAAGGTCGGTACATGCCGTGGTTACCTCAGCTCCATTGAGTAGTTCAGTTGTTCCAGCCGTGGGCGTAAAATGGGCCAATTTGGCCACAATGATGCTGCGTGCATGGTCCAGCGTCCCCTCCTTCAGTCTGTGGCCCAGGTTCCTCCTGGCCCAGGAAGAGGCAATCTCGAAGGGGGCGCACCAGTCCTGTATGGGGAACTGGGAAAGTCTTTCAGCCTCCTCCTCAATGATCCCATCATAATGGTCTGCAAGAATCCGTCTGGTGGTACGTGCCCAATTATCAGCATTAGCTTGGATCAAAGCTTGCGTTTTGGCATTAGGAATTGCTGGTTTAATGAAGTGGGCAAGTCTCTGGCTCATATTCATGAGAAAAGGAGGATCTTCCTCCTGAGGAATGTTCTTAATATGATGCACAGCTTTAATCAGTCTATGAATATGGCGTACTTTAAATGAAAAGTCCGGATCATCCGATTGGATCCAACGTGTTTGAGGTCTGGACTCTGCCCTCCAAAGAGGTTTTACATACCGTACATCCCGGTTGAATTGCCGCCCATCCTTATAAGTTGGACTTAGTCTACCTCCATCGTGGCGTCCATCATCTTGCGGTAAATAGTGGGGTTCCCTCTCCCATGAGGGGTTTAAATCCCCACTGACCGACGCGTAGCATCTGCGCTCGCTTTGGGTGCTCCGGTGAAACGAGTTGGGCCTGTATCCGTCTCTCGTCTGGAGTCGACCTCTCCTGCGGGCTCCTCTGCGTTCCACCACGGTCCAGGACTCCTCCCCGAAGTGTGCAGGCATAATGAGGCTAAGTCTGTAGCTTCCACTTAGCCGTCTGGAGGCTAATCGTAGAGCTAGGTGGCTATATGCTAATCGCTCACAGCGATCTTATTCGGTTGCAATAAAAGCACTGATAGCGTGAATATAATGATTTATTCACTAACAACATATTATAACAAGTCATACATGCAACGTTTCGGTTTACAATAAAACCTTCATCAGGCCGACTTGTTAATATATCAATAAACTCACACGAGCTTCAATTTCGTCTGCGCACGATGCAGTTCGGATGGACAATGTCTCTCGCATAGTCTGAACAGCATTTCCCACAATGCCTCGGGTTTCCGGTCTCACTGGCCAATTAGAAGAGTCCATAAAGTTCGGTCACAGGTCACATGAGTTTCAGGTGTCTCCATTGGCCACTCACCTGTGTGTTGCCTTCGTGGCCATCCCGAAGTGTGGGTGAACTTGAACATGTTGAACGAACGTGTAGAATAAAGTCCAATACAGTGCAAAAGCATAATTGCCATACATATTAATAAACATAAAGTGTCCTTACGGGTCTTGGCCTCCTCTAGGTCAAGAATATGATTTGCAGCACGGATAAAAATGATGTGCTGGCCCATTTTCTTCAAAGAAAGACTAATGAAGAGTCCACACAAATTAATCAAAATATACAGCGTACATTACTGCTCAAAAGACATCATATTGTGTCTAATAGAATGTGAGAGTCGGAGCTACCAAACCAGGTTCGACAGGAGGCACGGGCTGGTTAGGGGAAATAGAAAAGGAATTCTGTCGCCGAAGGCGGCAGAATTCAGTGCACAGGCCATCACTGTTCCTGCTTTTGGCGCTCCGATCTCCCACACAGCCTCTGATGGGGACTAAACAGTCCTCTCAAGGAGGAAAATTAAAATTGATTTTGTTTTAATTGAAAATTGTTCTCATATATCGCATCACTTGTATGGTGCTGGAAAATTTAGCCCTGGTTTTGTGGGACCTATAAGAGGGTTCCCATGGCCAGCTAGGGTTCTACAGGTTGCCTAGGGTTCTTCAAATTGGGGTGAAACCTATTAGGGTTAAATAAAAGTCCTGGGTAGGGTTAGGGTTAGGATTAGGGCATCGGGAGACCATCCAAATGGGGTTTAACTGGTCAGGGGTCTCACTGGTTAGGGTTAGGGTCAAATTACAGGGGAGGGTCTATATTGAACCTAAATCTGAGTCTCATAAGGGGTTCCTGGTGGTTAGGGTTAGGGTTAGGGCATCGGGAGACCATCCAAATGGGGTTTAACTGGTCAGGGGTCTCAGTGGTTAGGGTTAGGGTCAAATTACAGGGGAGGGTCTATATTGAACCTAAATCTGTGTCTCATAAGGGGTTCCTGGTGGTTAGGGTTAGGATATAAGTCCCGATCAGGGCTTAAAATGGCTTCAAACCTGAGTCACATAAGCAGCAAATCACTCACAAATGAGAGTCTCATCAGGGATTCACCGTGGTTGGGATTAGGGCATAAATCACAATCAGGGCCTGGAATGGCTTAAAACATGAGTAACCCAAACACTGAATCACTCCCTGAATAAAAGGAAGGCCCAATTATCATTGCTGCTGTGTAAATTATCCTTAAGGTGTAAATCCGGACTAAGAGTACTGAAATGGAACTTTAGAAAGAGAGTGCATGAATGAGCTTGTTCTGCAAAACTAATAATGAGACCTAATTCCTAAGAAAAGAACCACAGTGCCCCCTTGTGGCCAATATATGAACATTATCAAACTGAAATCACAACCAAATATTCTTGAACCCTTTATGGGTCATCAAATATCCATTTCAGTGTGCAAGCTGAGGATGATTTTACTTCAATAAACCCAATAATTGGGGTTGCGGGGTGGAGCAATAGCTCCAATTTTGTACCTTCTCAAACCTGTGTTTCCGTTGTGTCTGGATCCTGGATCTCAGTTTTCTGACACTGATGGGAATCAATTTGTGGTGTGAAGTGGGGCTTGGCTGGAATTCTAGTCTTTCGCCCGTCTGATGTTCGATGCTGGTGTTCTGGTCTTTGTGGCCTCCCGATGTGGCTGGTCCTGTGTGAGCGCATGTCAGTCGCCTCGCTGTGCTGGGGGTCTCGACGTCGAGGCGTAGGGTGGTGATCTCAGCTACTTCTGGTTGAACTATCGGATCCATGCCCGACTCTAGGTGTTGAGGTGCTTCTGCCGCTGGTTTCCAATGGAGTTCTTGAACCTGAGTCCCAATGATGCTTTGATCCCTGGAGTACCGCGGGGTGGCAGACGCCGTGTAGGTGCGTGTCATTCCTCCTCCTGCCGTGGGGGTCTCAGCGTTGGAGCATGACGGGATGCTGGTGCTCTGGTCCCTGTGGCTCTGCAGTGAGGCAGATGCTGTATGGGAGAGAGTCAGTTGTCCACCTATGATGGGGATATCAAGGTCGGTACATGCCGTGGTTACCTCAGCTCCATTGAGTAGTTCAGTTGTTCCAGCCGTGGGCGTAAAATGGGCCAATTTGGCCACAATGATGCTGCGTGCATGGTCCAGCGTCCCCTCCTTCAGTCTGTGGCCCAGGTTCCTCCTGGCCCAGGAAGAGGCAATCTCGAAGGGGGCGCACCAGTCCTGTATGGGGAACTGGGAAAGTCTTTCAGCCTCCTCCTCAATGATCCCATCATAATGGTCTGCAAGAATCCGTCTGGTGGTACGTGCCCAATTATCAGCATTAGCTTGGATCAAAGCTTGCGTTTTGGCATTAGGAATTGCTGGTTTAATGAAGTGGGCAAGTCTCTGGCTCATATTCATGAGAAAAGGAGGATCTTCCTCCTGAGGAATGTTCTTAATATGATGCACAGCTTTAATCAGTCTATGAATATGGCGTACTTTAAATGAAAAGTCCGGATCATCCGATTGGATCCAACGTGTTTGAGGTCTGGACTCTGCCCTCCAAAGAGGTTTTACATACCGTACATCCCGGTTGAATTGCCGCCCATCCTTATAAGTTGGACTTAGTCTACCTCCATCGTGGCGTCCATCATCTTGCGGTAAATAGTGGGGTTCCCTCTCCCATGAGGGGTTTAAATCCCCACTGACCGACGCGTAGCATCTGCGCTCGCTTTGGGTGCTCCGGTGAAACGAGTTGGGCCTGTATCCGTCTCTCGTCTGGAGTCGACCTCTCCTGCGGGCTCCTCTGCGTTCCACCACGGTCCAGGACTCCTCCCCGAAGTGTGCAGGCATAATGAGGCTAAGTCTGTAGCTTCCACTTAGCCGTCTGGAGGCTAATCGTAGAGCTAGGTGGCTATATGCTAATCGCTCACAGCGATCTTATTCGGTTGCAATAAAAGCACTGATAGCGTGAATATAATGATTTATTCACTAACAACATATTATAACAAGTCATACATGCAACGTTTCGGTTTACAATAAAACCTTCATCAGGCCGACTTGTTAATATATCAATAAACTCACACGAGCTTCAATTTCGTCTGCGCACGATGCAGTTCGGATGGACAATGTCTCTCGCATAGTCTGAACAGCATTTCCCACAATGCCTCGGGTTTCCGGTCTCACTGGCCAATTAGAAGAGTCCATAAAGTTCGGTCACAGGTCACATGAGTTTCAGGTGTCTCCATTGGCCACTCACCTGTGTGTTGCCTTCGTGGCCATCCCGAAGTGTGGGTGAACTTGAACATGTTGAACGAACGTGTAGAATAAAGTCCAATACAGTGCAAAAGCATAATTGCCATACATATTAATAAACATAAAGTGTCCTTACGGGTCTTGGCCTCCTCTAGGTCAAGAATATGATTTGCAGCACGGATAAAAATGATGTGCTGGCCCATTTTCTTCAAAGAAAGACTAATGAAGAGTCCACACAAATTAATCAAAATATACAGCGTACATTACTGCTCAAAAGACATCATATTGTGTCTAATAGAATGTGAGAGTCGGAGCTACCAAACCAGGTTCGACAGGAGGCACGGGCTGGTTAGGGGAAATAGAAAAGGAATTCTGTCGCCGAAGGCGGCAGAATTCAGTGCACAGGCCATCACTGTTCCTGCTTTTGGCGCTCCGATCTCCCACACAGCCTCTGATGGGGACTAAACAGTCCTCTCAAGGAGGAAAATTAAAATTGATTTTGTTTTAATTGAAAATTGTTCTCATATATCGCATCACTTGTATGGTGCTGGAAAATTTAGCCCTGGTTTTGTGGGACCTATAAGAGGGTTCCCATGGCCAGCTAGGGTTCTACAGGTTGCCTAGGGTTCTTCAAATTGGGGTGAAACCTATTAGGGTTAAATAAAAGTCCTGGGTAGGGTTAGGGTTAGGATTAGGGCATCGGGAGACCATCCAAATGGGGTTTAACTGGTCAGGGGTCTCACTGGTTAGGGTTAGGGTCAAATTACAGGGGAGGGTCTATATTGAACCTAAATCTGAGTCTCATAAGGGGTTCCTGGTGGTTAGGGTTAGGGTTAGGGCATCGGGAGACCATCCAAATGGGGTTTAACTGGTCAGGGGTCTCAGTGGTTAGGGTTAGGGTCAAATTACAGGGGAGGGTCTATATTGAACCTAAATCTGTGTCTCATAAGGGGTTCCTGGTGGTTAGGGTTAGGATATAAGTCCCGATCAGGGCTTAAAATGGCTTCAAACCTGAGTCACATAAGCAGCAAATCACTCACAAATGAGAGTCTCATCAGGGATTCACCGTGGTTGGGATTAGGGCATAAATCACAATCAGGGCCTGGAATGGCTTAAAACATGAGTAACCCAAACACTGAATCACTCCCTGAATAAAAGGAAGGCCCAATTATCATTGCTGCTGTGTAAATTATCCTTAAGGTGTAAATCCGGACTAAGAGTACTGAAATGGAACTTTAGAAAGAGAGTGCATGAATGAGCTTGTTCTGCAAAACTAATAATGAGACCTAATTCCTAAGAAAAGAACCACAGTGCCCCCTTGTGGCCAATATATGAACATTATCAAACTGAAATCACAACCAAATATTCTTGAACCCTTTATGGGTCATCAAATATCCATTTCAGTGTGCAAGCTGAGGATGATTTTACTTCAATAAACCCAATAATTGGGGTTGCGGGGTGGAGCAATAGCTCCAATTTTGTACCTTCTCAAACCTGTGTTTCCGTTGTGTCTGGATCCTGGATCTCAGTTTTCTGACACTGAGGGTAGGGTAGGGGTTAGGGTTAGGGTTAGGGGTTAGGGGTTAGGGTTAGGGTTAGGGTTAGGGTAGGGTTAGGGTTAGGGTTAGGGGTTAGGGGTTAGGGGTAGGGTAGGGTAGGGGAAATAGAAGAGGAATTCTGTCGCCGAAGGCGGCAGAATTCAGTGCACAGGCCATCACTGTTCCTGCTTTTGGCGCTCCGATCTCCCACACAGCCTCTGATGGGGACTAAACAGTCCTCTCAAGGAGGAAAATTAAAATTGATTTTGTTTTAATTGAAAATTGTTCTCATATATCGCATCACTTGTATGGTGCTGGAAAATTTAGCCCTGGTTTTGTGGGACCTATAAGAGGGTTCCCATGGCCAGCTAGGGTTTTACAGGTTGCCTAGGGTTCTTCAAATTGGGGTTAAACCTATTAGGGTTAAATAAAAGTCCTGGGTAGGGTTAGGGTTAGGATTAGGGCATCGGGAGACCATCCAAATGGGGTTTAACTGGTCAGGGGTCTCACTGGTTAGGGTTAGGGTCAAATTACAGGGGAGGGTCTATATTGAACCTAAATCTGAGTCTCATAAGGGGTTCCTGGTGGTTAGGGTTAGGGTTAGGGCATCGGGAGACCATCCAAATGGGGTTTAACAGGTCAGGGGTCTCAGTGGTTAGGATTAGGGTCAAATTACAGGGGAGGGTCTATATTGAACCTAAATCTGTGTCTCATAAGGGGTTCCTGGTGGTTAGGGTTAGGATATAGGTCCCGATCAGGGCTTAAAATGGCTTCAAACCTGAGTCACATAAGCAGCAAATCACTCACAAATGAGAGTCTCATCAGGGGTTCACCGTGGTTGGGATTAGGGCATAAATCACAATCAGGGCCTGGAATGGCTTAAAACATGAGTAACCCAAACACTGAATCACTCCCTGAATAAAAGAAAGGCCCAATTATCATTGCTGCTGTGTAAATTATCCTTAAGGTGTAAATCCGGACTAAGAGTACTGAAATGGAGCTTTAGAAAGAGAGTGCATGAATGAGCTTGTTCTGCAAAACTAATAATGAGACCTAATCCCTAAGAAAAGAACCATAGTGCCCCCTTGTGGCCAATATATGAACATTATCCAACTGAAATCACAACCAAATATTCTTGAACCCTTTATGGGTCATCAAATATCCATTTCAGTGTGCAAGCTGAGGATGATTTTACTTCAATAAACCCAATAATTGGGGTTGCGGGGTGGAGCAATAGCTCCAATTTTGTACTTTCTCAAACCTGTGTTTCCGTTGTGTCTGAATCCTGGATCTCAGTTTTCTGACACTGATGGGAATCAATTTGTGGTGTGAAGTGGGGCTTGGCTGAAATTCTAGTCTTTCGCCCGTCTGATGTTCGATGCTGGTGTTCTGGTCTTTGTGGCCTCCCGATGTGGCTGGTCCTGTGTGAGCGCATGTCAGTCGCCTCGCTGTGCTGGGGGTCTCGACGTCGAGGCGTAGGGTGGTGATCTCAGCTACTTCTGGTTGAACTATCGGATTCATGCCCGACTCTAGGTGTTGAGGTTCTTCTGCCGCTGGTTTCAAATGGAGTTCTTGAACCTGAGTCCCAATGATGCTTTGATCCCTGGAGTACCGCGGGGTGGCAGACGCCGTGTAGGTGCGTGTCATTCGTCCTCCTGCCGTGGGGGTCTCAGCGTTGGAGCATGACAGGATGCTGGTGCTCTGGTCCCTGTGGCTCTGCAGTGAGGCAGATGCTGTATGGGAGAGAGTCAGTTGTCCACCTATGATGGGGATATCAAGGTCGGTACATGCCGTGGTTACCTCAGCTCCATTGAGTAGTTCAGTTGTTCCAGCCGCGGGCGAAAAATGGGCCAGTTTGGCCACAATGATGCTGCGTGCATGGTCCAGCGTCCCCTCCTTCAGTCTGTGGCCCAGGTTCCTCCTGGCCCAGGAAGAGGCAATCTCGAAGGGGGCGCACCAGTCCTGTATGGGGAACTGGGAAAGTCTTTCAGCCTCCTCCTCAATGATCCCATCATAATGGTCTACAAGAATCCGTCTGGTGGTACATGCCCAATTATCAGCATTAGCTTGGATCAAAGCTTGCGTTTTGGCATTAGGAATTGCTGGTTTAATGAAGTGGGCAAGTCTCTGGCTCATATTCATGAGAAAAGGAGGATCTTCCTCCTGAGGAATGTTCTTAATATGATGCACAGCTTTAATCAGTCTATGAATATGGCGTACTTTAAATGAAAAGTCCGGATCATCCGATTGGATCCAACGTGTTTGAGGTCTGGACTCTGCCCTCCAAAGAGGTTTTACATACCGTTCATCCCGGTTGAATTGCCGCCCATCCTTATAAATTGGACTTAGTCTACCTCCATCGTGGCGTCCATCGTCTTGCGGTGAATAGTGGGGTTCCCTCTCCCATGAGGGGTTTAAATCCCCACTGACCGACGCGTAGCATCTGCGCTCGCTTTGGGTGCTCCGGTGAAACGAGTTGGGCCTGTATCCGTCTCTCGTCTGGAGTCGACCTCTCCTGCGGGCTCCTCTGCGTTCCACCACGGTCCAGGACTCCTCCCCGAAGTGTGCAGGCATAATGAGGCTAAGTCTGTAGCTTCCACTTAGCCGTCTGGAGGCTAATCGTAGAGCTAGGTGGCTATATGCTAATCGCTCACAGCGATCTTATTCGGTTGCAATAAAAGCGCTGATAGCGTGAATATAATGATTTATTCACTAACAACATATTTTAACAAGTCATACATGCAACGTTTCGGTTTACAATAAAACCTTCATCAGGCCGACTTGTTAATATATCAATAAACTCACACGAGCTTCAATTTCGTCTGCGCACGATGCAGTTCGGATGGACAATGTCTCTCGCATAGTCTGAACAGCATTTCCCACAATGCCTCGGGTTTCCGGTCTCACTGGCCAATTGGAAGAGTCCATAAAGTTCGGTCACAGGTCACATGAGTTTCAGGTGTCTCCATTGGCCACTCACCTGTGTGTTGCCTTCGTGGCCATCCCGAAGTGTGGGTGAACTTGAACATGTTGAACGAACGTGTAGAATAAAGTCCAATGCAGTGCAAAAGCATAATTGCCATACATATTAATAAACATAAAGTGTCCTTACGGGTCTTGGCCTCCTCTAGGTCAAGAATATGATTTGCAGCACGGATAAAAATGATGTGCTGGCCCATTTTCTTCAAAGAAAGACTAATGAAGAGTCCACACAAATTAATCAAAATATACAGTGTACATTACTGCTCAAAAGACATCATATTGTGTCTAATAGAATGTGAGAGTCGGAGCTACCAAACCAGGTTCGACAGGAGGCACGGGCTGGTTAGGGGAAATAGAAGAGGAATTCTGTCGCCGAAGGCGGCAGAATTCAGTGCACAGGCCATCACTGTTCCTGCTTTTGGCGCTCCGATCTCCCACACAGCCTCTGATGGGGACTAAACAGTCCTCTCAAGGAGGAAAATTAAAATTGATTTTGTTTTAATTGAAAATTGTTCTCATATATCGCATCACTTGTATGGTGCTGGAAAATTTAGCCCTGGTTTTGTGGGACCTATAAGAGGGTTCCCATGGCCAGCTAGGGTTTTACAGGTTGCCTAGGGTTCTTCAAATTGGGGTTAAACCTATTAGGGTTAAATAAAAGTCCTGGGTAGGGTTAGGGTTAGGATTAGGGCATCGGGAGACCATCCAAATGGGGTTTAACTGGTCAGGGGTCTCACTGGTTAGGGTTAGGGTCAAATTACAGGGGAGGGTCTATATTGAACCTAAATCTGAGTCTCATAAGGGGTTCCTGGTGGTTAGGGTTAGGGTTAGGGCATCGGGAGACCATCCAAATGGGGTTTAACAGGTCAGGGGTCTCAGTGGTTAGGATTAGGGTCAAATTACAGGGGAGGGTCTATATTGAACCTAAATCTGTGTCTCATAAGGGGTTCCTGGTGGTTAGGGTTAGGATATAGGTCCCGATCAGGGCTTAAAATGGCTTCAAACCTGAGTCACATAAGCAGCAAATCACTCACAAATGAGAGTCTCATCAGGGGTTCACCGTGGTTGGGATTAGGGCATAAATCACAATCAGGGCCTGGAATGGCTTAAAACATGAGTAACCCAAACACTGAATCACTCCCTGAATAAAAGAAAGGCCCAATTATCATTGCTGCTGTGTAAATTATCCTTAAGGTGTAAATCCGGACTAAGAGTACTGAAATGGAGCTTTAGAAAGAGAGTGCATGAATGAGCTTGTTCTGCAAAACTAATAATGAGACCTAATCCCTAAGAAAAGAACCATAGTGCCCCCTTGTGGCCAATATATGAACATTATCCAACTGAAATCACAACCAAATATTCTTGAACCCTTTATGGGTCATCAAATATCCATTTCAGTGTGCAAGCTGAGGATGATTTTACTTCAATAAACCCAATAATTGGGGTTGCGGGGTGGAGCAATAGCTCCAATTTTGTACTTTCTCAAACCTGTGTTTCCGTTGTGTCTGAATCCTGGATCTCAGTTTTCTGACACTGATGGGAATCAATTTGTGGTGTGAAGTGGGGCTTGGCTGAAATTCTAGTCTTTCGCCCGTCTGATGTTCGATGCTGGTGTTCTGGTCTTTGTGGCCTCCCGATGTGGCTGGTCCTGTGTGAGCGCATGTCAGTCGCCTCGCTGTGCTGGGGGTCTCGACGTCGAGGCGTAGGGTGGTGATCTCAGCTACTTCTGGTTGAACTATCGGATTCATGCCCGACTCTAGGTGTTGAGGTTCTTCTGCCGCTGGTTTCAAATGGAGTTCTTGAACCTGAGTCCCAATGATGCTTTGATCCCTGGAGTACCGCGGGGTGGCAGACGCCGTGTAGGTGCGTGTCATTCGTCCTCCTGCCGTGGGGGTCTCAGCGTTGGAGCATGACAGGATGCTGGTGCTCTGGTCCCTGTGGCTCTGCAGTGAGGCAGATGCTGTATGGGAGAGAGTCAGTTGTCCACCTATGATGGGGATATCAAGGTCGGTACATGCCGTGGTTACCTCAGCTCCATTGAGTAGTTCAGTTGTTCCAGCCGCGGGCGAAAAATGGGCCAGTTTGGCCACAATGATGCTGCGTGCATGGTCCAGCGTCCCCTCCTTCAGTCTGTGGCCCAGGTTCCTCCTGGCCCAGGAAGAGGCAATCTCGAAGGGGGCGCACCAGTCCTGTATGGGGAACTGGGAAAGTCTTTCAGCCTCCTCCTCAATGATCCCATCATAATGGTCTACAAGAATCCGTCTGGTGGTACATGCCCAATTATCAGCATTAGCTTGGATCAAAGCTTGCGTTTTGGCATTAGGAATTGCTGGTTTAATGAAGTGGGCAAGTCTCTGGCTCATATTCATGAGAAAAGGAGGATCTTCCTCCTGAGGAATGTTCTTAATATGATGCACAGCTTTAATCAGTCTATGAATATGGCGTACTTTAAATGAAAAGTCCGGATCATCCGATTGGATCCAACGTGTTTGAGGTCTGGACTCTGCCCTCCAAAGAGGTTTTACATACCGTTCATCCCGGTTGAATTGCCGCCCATCCTTATAAATTGGACTTAGTCTACCTCCATCGTGGCGTCCATCGTCTTGCGGTGAATAGTGGGGTTCCCTCTCCCATGAGGGGTTTAAATCCCCACTGACCGACGCGTAGCATCTGCGCTCGCTTTGGGTGCTCCGGTGAAACGAGTTGGGCCTGTATCCGTCTCTCGTCTGGAGTCGACCTCTCCTGCGGGCTCCTCTGCGTTCCACCACGGTCCAGGACTCCTCCCCGAAGTGTGCAGGCATAATGAGGCTAAGTCTGTAGCTTCCACTTAGCCGTCTGGAGGCTAATCGTAGAGCTAGGTGGCTATATGCTAATCGCTCACAGCGATCTTATTCGGTTGCAATAAAAGCGCTGATAGCGTGAATATAATGATTTATTCACTAACAACATATTTTAACAAGTCATACATGCAACGTTTCGGTTTACAATAAAACCTTCATCAGGCCGACTTGTTAATATATCAATAAACTCACACGAGCTTCAATTTCGTCTGCGCACGATGCAGTTCGGATGGACAATGTCTCTCGCATAGTCTGAACAGCATTTCCCACAATGCCTCGGGTTTCCGGTCTCACTGGCCAATTGGAAGAGTCCATAAAGTTCGGTCACAGGTCACATGAGTTTCAGGTGTCTCCATTGGCCACTCACCTGTGTGTTGCCTTCGTGGCCATCCCGAAGTGTGGGTGAACTTGAACATGTTGAACGAACGTGTAGAATAAAGTCCAATGCAGTGCAAAAGCATAATTGCCATACATATTAATAAACATAAAGTGTCCTTACGGGTCTTGGCCTCCTCTAGGTCAAGAATATGATTTGCAGCACGGATAAAAATGATGTGCTGGCCCATTTTCTTCAAAGAAAGACTAATGAAGAGTCCACACAAATTAATCAAAATATACAGTGTACATTACTGCTCAAAAGACATCATATTGTGTCTAATAGAATGTGAGAGTCGGAGCTACCAAACCAGGTTCGACAGGAGGCACGGGCTGGTTAGGGGAAATAGAAGAGGAATTCTGTCGCCGAAGGCGGCAGAATTCAGTGCACAGGCCATCACTGTTCCTGCTTTTGGCGCTCCGATCTCCCACACAGCCTCTGATGGGGACTAAACAGTCCTCTCAAGGAGGAAAATTAAAATTGATTTTGTTTTAATTGAAAATTGTTCTCATATATCGCATCACTTGTATGGTGCTGGAAAATTTAGCCCTGGTTTTGTGGGACCTATAAGAGGGTTCCCATGGCCAGCTAGGGTTTTACAGGTTGCCTAGGGTTCTTCAAATTGGGGTTAAACCTATTAGGGTTAAATAAAAGTCCTGGGTAGGGTTAGGGTTAGGATTAGGGCATCGGGAGACCATCCAAATGGGGTTTAACTGGTCAGGGGTCTCACTGGTTAGGGTTAGGGTCAAATTACAGGGGAGGGTCTATATTGAACCTAAATCTGAGTCTCATAAGGGGTTCCTGGTGGTTAGGGTTAGGGTTAGGGCATCGGGAGACCATCCAAATGGGGTTTAACAGGTCAGGGGTCTCAGTGGTTAGGATTAGGGTCAAATTACAGGGGAGGGTCTATATTGAACCTAAATCTGTGTCTCATAAGGGGTTCCTGGTGGTTAGGGTTAGGATATAGGTCCCGATCAGGGCTTAAAATGGCTTCAAACCTGAGTCACATAAGCAGCAAATCACTCACAAATGAGAGTCTCATCAGGGGTTCACCGTGGTTGGGATTAGGGCATAAATCACAATCAGGGCCTGGAATGGCTTAAAACATGAGTAACCCAAACACTGAATCACTCCCTGAATAAAAGAAAGGCCCAATTATCATTGCTGCTGTGTAAATTATCCTTAAGGTGTAAATCCGGACTAAGAGTACTGAAATGGAGCTTTAGAAAGAGAGTGCATGAATGAGCTTGTTCTGCAAAACTAATAATGAGACCTAATCCCTAAGAAAAGAACCATAGTGCCCCCTTGTGGCCAATATATGAACATTATCCAACTGAAATCACAACCAAATATTCTTGAACCCTTTATGGGTCATCAAATATCCATTTCAGTGTGCAAGCTGAGGATGATTTTACTTCAATAAACCCAATAATTGGGGTTGCGGGGTGGAGCAATAGCTCCAATTTTGTACTTTCTCAAACCTGTGTTTCCGTTGTGTCTGAATCCTGGATCTCAGTTTTCTGACACTGATGGGAATCAATTTGTGGTGTGAAGTGGGGCTTGGCTGAAATTCTAGTCTTTCGCCCGTCTGATGTTCGATGCTGGTGTTCTGGTCTTTGTGGCCTCCCGATGTGGCTGGTCCTGTGTGAGCGCATGTCAGTCGCCTCGCTGTGCTGGGGGTCTCGACGTCGAGGCGTAGGGTGGTGATCTCAGCTACTTCTGGTTGAACTATCGGATTCATGCCCGACTCTAGGTGTTGAGGTTCTTCTGCCGCTGGTTTCAAATGGAGTTCTTGAACCTGAGTCCCAATGATGCTTTGATCCCTGGAGTACCGCGGGGTGGCAGACGCCGTGTAGGTGCGTGTCATTCGTCCTCCTGCCGTGGGGGTCTCAGCGTTGGAGCATGACAGGATGCTGGTGCTCTGGTCCCTGTGGCTCTGCAGTGAGGCAGATGCTGTATGGGAGAGAGTCAGTTGTCCACCTATGATGGGGATATCAAGGTCGGTACATGCCGTGGTTACCTCAGCTCCATTGAGTAGTTCAGTTGTTCCAGCCGCGGGCGAAAAATGGGCCAGTTTGGCCACAATGATGCTGCGTGCATGGTCCAGCGTCCCCTCCTTCAGTCTGTGGCCCAGGTTCCTCCTGGCCCAGGAAGAGGCAATCTCGAAGGGGGCGCACCAGTCCTGTATGGGGAACTGGGAAAGTCTTTCAGCCTCCTCCTCAATGATCCCATCATAATGGTCTACAAGAATCCGTCTGGTGGTACATGCCCAATTATCAGCATTAGCTTGGATCAAAGCTTGCGTTTTGGCATTAGGAATTGCTGGTTTAATGAAGTGGGCAAGTCTCTGGCTCATATTCATGAGAAAAGGAGGATCTTCCTCCTGAGGAATGTTCTTAATATGATGCACAGCTTTAATCAGTCTATGAATATGGCGTACTTTAAATGAAAAGTCCGGATCATCCGATTGGATCCAACGTGTTTGAGGTCTGGACTCTGCCCTCCAAAGAGGTTTTACATACCGTTCATCCCGGTTGAATTGCCGCCCATCCTTATAAATTGGACTTAGTCTACCTCCATCGTGGCGTCCATCGTCTTGCGGTGAATAGTGGGGTTCCCTCTCCCATGAGGGGTTTAAATCCCCACTGACCGACGCGTAGCATCTGCGCTCGCTTTGGGTGCTCCGGTGAAACGAGTTGGGCCTGTATCCGTCTCTCGTCTGGAGTCGACCTCTCCTGCGGGCTCCTCTGCGTTCCACCACGGTCCAGGACTCCTCCCCGAAGTGTGCAGGCATAATGAGGCTAAGTCTGTAGCTTCCACTTAGCCGTCTGGAGGCTAATCGTAGAGCTAGGTGGCTATATGCTAATCGCTCACAGCGATCTTATTCGGTTGCAATAAAAGCGCTGATAGCGTGAATATAATGATTTATTCACTAACAACATATTTTAACAAGTCATACATGCAACGTTTCGGTTTACAATAAAACCTTCATCAGGCCGACTTGTTAATATATCAATAAACTCACACGAGCTTCAATTTCGTCTGCGCACGATGCAGTTCGGATGGACAATGTCTCTCGCATAGTCTGAACAGCATTTCCCACAATGCCTCGGGTTTCCGGTCTCACTGGCCAATTGGAAGAGTCCATAAAGTTCGGTCACAGGTCACATGAGTTTCAGGTGTCTCCATTGGCCACTCACCTGTGTGTTGCCTTCGTGGCCATCCCGAAGTGTGGGTGAACTTGAACATGTTGAACGAACGTGTAGAATAAAGTCCAATGCAGTGCAAAAGCATAATTGCCATACATATTAATAAACATAAAGTGTCCTTACGGGTCTTGGCCTCCTCTAGGTCAAGAATATGATTTGCAGCACGGATAAAAATGATGTGCTGGCCCATTTTCTTCAAAGAAAGACTAATGAAGAGTCCACACAAATTAATCAAAATATACAGTGTACATTACTGCTCAAAAGACATCATATTGTGTCTAATAGAATGTGAGAGTCGGAGCTACCAAACCAGGTTCGACAGGAGGCACGGGCTGGTTAGGGGAAATAGAAGAGGAATTCTGTCGCCGAAGGCGGCAGAATTCAGTGCACAGGCCATCACTGTTCCTGCTTTTGGCGCTCCGATCTCCCACACAGCCTCTGATGGGGACTAAACAGTCCTCTCAAGGAGGAAAATTAAAATTGATTTTGTTTTAATTGAAAATTGTTCTCATATATCGCATCACTTGTATGGTGCTGGAAAATTTAGCCCTGGTTTTGTGGGACCTATAAGAGGGTTCCCATGGCCAGCTAGGGTTTTACAGGTTGCCTAGGGTTCTTCAAATTGGGGTTAAACCTATTAGGGTTAAATAAAAGTCCTGGGTAGGGTTAGGGTTAGGATTAGGGCATCGGGAGACAGGGTTAGGGTAAGGGTTAGGGTTAGGGTTAGGGGTTAGGGTTAGGGTAAGGGTAGGGTTAGGGTTAGGGTTAGGGTTAGGGGTTAGGGTTAGGGTAGGGTTAGGGTTAGGGTTAGGGTTAGGGTTAGGGTAGGGTTAGGGTAAGGGGTTAGGGTTAGGGGTTAGGGTTAGGGTAAGGGTTAGGGGAAACAGAAAAATAGAAACTCCGCCACCATAGGCGGCAGAGTTTAATGCACTGGCCATCACTGTTCCTGCTTTTTGGGCCCCTCCCTCCCCCCAATTCCACAAAGGACTCGTGTCACCCAAACAGGACCTTTATAAAGGGGCCGAACGGTTAGGGTTAGGTAATAGGTCTGGGTGAGGGCATAAAAAGTGCATATTATTGAAAAATTGACTTAACTAGGGTTCCAATTGGTTAGGGTTAGAAATTGGGTCTGGGTGAGGGCATAAAAGGCTAATTTCACTTAGGGGACTCTTATATAGGGTTCCAATTGGTTAGGGTTAGGAATTGGGTCTGGGTGAGGGCATAAAAGGCTAATTTCAGTTAGGGGACTCTTACATAGGGTTCCAAATGGTTAGGGTTAGAAATTGGGTCTGGTGAGGGCATAAAAAGCTAATTTCAGTTAGGGGACTCTTGCATAGGGTTCCAAATGGTTAGGGTTAGGGTTAGGGTAGGGTAAGGGGTTAGGGTTAGGGTTAGGGTGAGATTTGTCTTTACCAGATGATCACCAAGATTCC
>NW_027325608.1:0-29376 GCF_036924035.1 Leuresthes tenuis | reverse complement strand
CCTCAAAAATGGGTAAAAAAAAAGGTGCGAATGCCCAACCATACATCATCAAAAGCAGGACTGGATGTGTTCGGCTACAAGAAGGTTTGAATGTCCGAGCATAGTTTGTAAAAAGCGGGTAAGAAAAGGTTCGAATGCCCGAACCTACACCATCAAAAGAGGGAGCGGAGGTGTTCCGCCATAAGAAGGTGTGAATGTCCGACCGTAGTTGGTAAAAAGCGGGTAAAAAAAGGTTAAAATACCCGACTGTACACAATCAATAGCGGGAAGGGATGTGTTCGGCTACAAGAAAGTGTGAAAGTCCAACCATGTTTTGTAAAAAGTGGTTAAGAAAAGGTGCGAATGCCCGACAATGTATGATCAAAAGAGGGAGCGGAGGTTTTCGGCTGCAAGAAGGTCTGAATGTCCAACCATAATTTGTAAAAACCGGGGAAGAAAAGGCTCGAAAGCCCGACTATACACCATCAAAAGCGGGAGCAGAGGTGTTCAGCTGCAAGAAGGTCTCAATGTCCATCAATAATTGCTAGAAAACATGAAAGAAAATTTTCGAATATCAAACCGCACATGATCATATGCGGGAGAGGAGGTGTTCAGCTGCAAGATGGTGTGAATGTCCACCCATAATTCCTGAAAAATGGGTAAAAAAAGGTGCGAATGCCCAACCATACAACATCAAAAGCAGGTGTGAATGTCAGATCATAATTTGCAAAAACCTGATGAGAAATGGTGAGAATGCCCGACTATACACCATCAAATGCGGGAGCGGAGGTGTTCGGCTGTGAGTAGGTGTGAATGTCCGACCATACTTGCTGAAAAATATGACAAAGCAGTTTTCACTTGGTTTGAGTGAAGGAATTCATTTTATATCAAAATCCGAAATTGTGTAGAACTCGTGGAAATAAGTTTATTCTCGGATTCCTAAAGGTTTAGTGTTGTTCTTTGGTATACTGCAAAGTAATACTTTCTATTTTGTTGAAACCGATTCAGACATGGATAAATATGAAGGACAAAGCAGTTTTAACTTGGTTTGAGTGAAGGAATTCATTTTATATCAAAATCCAAAATTGTGTAGAACTGGTGAAAAGAAGCTTATTCTCGGATTCCTAAAGGTTTAGTGTTGTTCTTTGGTATACTGCAAAGTAATACTTTCTATTTTGTTGAAACCCATTCAGACATGGATAAATATGAAGGACAAAGCAGTTTTAACTTGGTTTGAGTGAAGGAATTCATTTTATATCAAAATCCAAAATTGTGTAGAACTGGTGAAAAGAAGCTTATTCTCGGATTCCTAAAGGTTTAGTGTTGTTCTTTGGTATACTGCAAAGTAATACTTTCTTTTTTGTTGAAACCTATTCAGACATGGATAAATATGAAGGACAAAAGCAGTTTTAACTTGGTTTGAGTGAACGAATTCATTTTATATCAAAATCCGAAATTGTGTAGAACTCGTCAATCGACGCTTATTCTCGGATTCCTGAAAAGGTTTAGAGTTGTTCTTTCCTATCCTGCAAAGTACAACGTTCTTTTTTGTTTAAAGCTATTTAGACATGAATAAATATGAAGGACAAAGCAGTTTTAACTTGGTTTGAGTGAAGGAATTCATTTTATATCAAAATCCGAAATTGTGTAGAACTCGTGAAAAGAAGATTATTCTCGGATTCCTAAAGGTTTAGTGTTGTTCTTTCCTATCCTGCAAAGTACAACGTTCTTTTTTGTTTAAAGCTATTATGACATGGATAAATATGAAGGACAAAGCAGTTTTAACTTAATCGGTTTCAACAAAATAGAAAGTATTACTTTGCAGTATACCAAAGAACAACACTAAACCTTTAGGAAATCCTTCACTCAAACCAAGTGAAAACTGCTTTGTCATATTTTTCAGCAAGTATGGTCGGACATTCACACCTACTCACAGCCGAACACCTCCGCTCCCGCATTTGATTATGTTTGGTTGGATATTCGAACCTTTTCATACCCACTTTTTACCAACTATGGTCGGACATTCACACCTTCTTATGGCTGAACACCTCCGCTCCCTCTTTTGATGGTGTATGTTCGGGCATTCGAACCTTTTCTTACCCGCTTTTAACAAACTATGCTCGGACATTCAAACCTTGTAGCCGAACACATCCAGTCCTGCTTTTGATGATGTATGGTTGGCCATTCGAACTTTTTCTTTGTGTAGAACTCGTGGAAACCATTCGAACCTTTTCTTACCCGCTTTTTACCAACTATGGTCGGACATTCGCACCATCTTACATGCTACTTGGTTTAAGTCACTAGGTTCATGCATCTCCAAATTTCTGTGGAAAAACAAACCACCACGTATTAGTTTAAAAACCCTACAGAAGACCAAGGACAGGGTGGATTAGATTTACCTAATTTTCAGCACTATTCCTTAGCCAATAGGTTACAGTATATATCAAAATGGTTTAAACCTAGCCCAATAGATGAACCATGGATAAATATAGAACAAGCATTGTGTGATAATCTGGAAATCTCTGACCTGCCACTTATTAGTCAAAACGTAAAAAATCACAAATGTTTCAAAAGCATTAACATCAGCACCTCTCTGACAGCCTGGTGGGAATTTCTTAAAATAACATAGTCTTCACTTGTCCCGTGTAAGCTTACACCCATCTGGAACAATCCTGACATCCTGCAAAACAAAAAAATGCTAAACTTTACTCTGTGGAAGATCAAAGGAATCAAACATCTGGAACATATAATCCAAAATGGACATTTTATTTTATTTTATGAGCTCATATCACAACATGAGATAGGCAGCAATAAATTCCTAGAATATCAACAACTTAAGTCTATAATAAAAAAGAAATATATCCTCCACCAACCAGACTTACAACTCCCGATTAGGGTAGTAGAATTTCTAAGCATCTGCACCCCAAAACTACTATCAAAAATATATAAATTATTGTCTAAGATAGATGACACAATGTCTCTACCGTCCTCAAAATGGGAGGCAGATTTATCCATCAGTTCTAGTCATAGCTTCTGGCCACATATATGTTTGAACACCTTCAGAATGACTCGAAATCCTAATTTACAGCTCATACAATACAAAATTCTTCATAGAACACACTATACAGGACAAAGGATGTTCAGGATGGGTTTAACACACTCAAACATCTGCTCACATTGCACAGATAACACACCTGATGATTATGCACACGCTTTGTGGTTTTGTGCGCCTGTCCAGAAGTTCTGGCTTGAAGTCTGTGCGGACCTATCAACATGACTAAAGTGTACCATTCCTGCATGCCCCACACTGTGCATACTGGGTGACTTAGACAACATCAATGTGGAATTTAGCTTAGCACACATGATCCTCACAGTGTTATGTATAGCAAAGAAAACTATTCTCATGAACTGGAAAGCGAAGAACAATCTGTGTATTAACCAGTTTAGAAATTTTCTTTTAGATTATATTAGCATGGAAACAATGTCTGCTTCCTCAAAACATCAATTGGCTGAATTTAATTCTCTCTGGTCCCTTCTGATTAGCTTGATCACATAGTGGTGGTGGTGGGTTGCTGTCCCGTCGCTCTGGGCGGTTGGGTGTGTGCTGGGGGGGGCTGTGTGGCTTCGGGCGTCTGGTGGTCTCTCGGGTCGTGGGGAAATACGGCAGCCCTGTATTATTGCTTCCTGTGAAATCAAGATACAATGTGCACATGCTGGTTACAAATAAGAAAATACAAACAACAAACAGTTTCTTCCATGGTTCACAGCATGTGTATGATCATCTTCATCGCTGGTCTCAGTAAGGATGTTTCAATCTTCGGTGTCAGAGGTTACTAGCACTTAACACACCGGTGGAGTACAGCTTTTACTGCTGACTCTTATCTTTGTCCTTCCGGGCGTGTTGGTTAGGCTGATGTATGTCAGGGTGGAAGTCATCTACTGGTTCTGGTACCTTCTTACAGTGACTGGCATGAATCCAGGTTGCTCTCTCTGCAACTTTAACAGCTGTGTGAGTGACCAGTAGCACCTGGAACGGGCCTTGCCAACGTTTGTGCTTCCAATGTGAAGTTCCTTCACCACCTGTCATCTGGTTGGAGTGGTGTGTTTTCTGTGGCTGGAAGGGCTGCTTTTACTGCCTGTGAAACTTGAGATAGAACAGTGGAAATGTTTCGACAGTAAGAAAACATAGCATCATCACAAACAGTTGTGGAAGGGAGGGGTCTGGTTACAGGTCCCAATCCCAGGTTAGGAGGTCTGCCAAATAAAATTTCAAATGGGCTGAGATTCACTTGAGCTCTGATTCTCATTCTCATGTAGGTAAGCACAATAGGTAATGCTTTTGTCCATGGCAGACCTGTTTCTTCACAACATTTGGCTAACTTGGACTTTAATGTACCATTTTCTCTTTCCACAGCACCTCCACTCTGTGGATGATAAGCACAATGTGTGCGCAAGCTTATTCCCAGGAATTTACCAACCTCAGTCAATGCAGTGTTTACAAAATGTGTGCCATTATCACTGCTGATCTTCTCTGGAATGCCCCATCTAGGAATGATTTCTGTTTAGCAGTGCTTTAGTCACTGCATTACTGTTTGCATGTTTTGCAGGGAAAACTTCAACCCATTTACTAAACACGTCCACTATTACTAGTGCATATTTCTTTCCTTCAGCTGGTGTGAGTTCAACAAAATCCATCATCAAATGTTCAAAAGGTTTCTCTGGTGGAGGGTGTGCAACTTGCGATGTGTGTAATGCCTTTCCTACATTATGTGTGGCACAAACCATACATGACTGACAGTATTTTTGCGCATATGAACTGAACCCTTTTGTGAACCACTGAGCAGTGAGTGCATTCAGCATCCCTCCTTTTGACACATGGTTCAACCCATGTGTCAATTTTGAAAAATGAGGAAAAAAATGTTTAGGTAGACAGGGTTTACCCTCAGGTCCCATCCAAACACCATCCGTATGAGTTGCACCCACAGAGGACCAAATGCGTCCAGAGGACCAAATTTCATCTGCAGAGGCAAAAGTTTGCAAAGCATGGAGATCTGTGAGGGAGTCTTCTGCCTGCAAAGAGAGGGAAGCGAAAACAGGAAAAAAATTAGCTGCCTGCTTAGCTGCAGCATCAGCTCTGGCATTGCCACAAGCAACAGGATCGTCTGAGTTAGTGTGAGCCGCACACTTACAGACCGAGATTGCTGTAGGCAAAAGGATCGCATCAAGAAGATCAGAAACCTGCTTGGAGTTCAGAATAGTTTTACCATCTGATTTAAGGAAATGCCTGTGTTTCCACAGCGCACCAAAGTCATGAACAACACCAAAAGCATATCTGGAATCTGTGTAAATAGTGACAGACTTACCAGCTGCCAACTTACAAGCTTCAGTAAGTGCAATAAGCTCAGTAGTTTGAGCGGAGAAATGTTTAGGAAGAGAACCAGACAACAAAGTGTCATGTGAAGAACATACTGCAAACCAAACACAGTTAGTACCTGTGGCTGGATCACGCAAAGCTGATCCATCTACAAAAAGAATCATGTCAGAGTTTGGAAGAGGAGTCTCTAAAAGATCAGGTCGGGGTGTACAAACTTGTTCCAAAACAGCTTCACAGTCATGAGGCTCCCCATCCTCAGGAGTCGGAAGCAAAGTAGCAGGATTCAGAACAGTACAACGTTTAACAGTGACATTTGGCATATCACGGAGCACAGAGGTGTATCTGAGCCAACAAGCAGTTGAAAGATGTGAAGTTTTCTGCTCGAGAAGAATAATGGCAACAGTATGAGGAACCAAAACAGTCAAATTAGCGTAGCCCACAATATCTTGGGAGGCCAGGACAGCTTTCTCTGCAGCTGCAACAGCATGAAGACAACCAGGCAGGCCTGCAGCCACAGAGTCCAGTTTTGCTGAGAAATGAGCCACTGGCCTTTGCCTGCCCCATGTTCCTGCATAAGAACAGATGTCATACAACCATGCTTCTCATCAACTGCCTGTATGAAAGGTTTATGAGGATCTGGAATGCCAAGTGTTGGTGCTGTTTGAAGAGCCAGCTTAAGCTCACTAAAGGCTGATTCAGCCTCAGGAGTCCATGGAACACGATCAGCTGACTGGAGCTGCATGTCAGAACTGCAGCTGCCTTTACCATGGATAAGAGCACCTAAGAGAGCTTCGAGAAAAGAGTAGTTAGGAATAAAGTTCCTGCAGTAAGATGTTATACCTAAGAATGACATAAGCTGTTTTTTAGTAACCGGTTTAGGAATGATCTGAACTGCAGCAACACGTTTAGGAGAAAGTGAGCGCCCATCCTTAGAAATCACATGACCCAAAAAGGTGACTTCGTCCTGTACAAACTGTAACTTAGAAAGGCTGGCTTTATGGCCATAAGAAGGAAGATGTTTCAACAGATTCACTGTCTTTTTCACACTGTTGTTTAGATGGACCACATAAAAGGATGTCATCCACATACTGCAAAAGAGCAGAGCCTGTGGTTGATTGAAGTTAATCCAGACTAGCTTTGAGGGCAGCATTGTAAATAGTGGGACTTTCACAGTACCCCTGGCATAACCGGGTAAAAGTCCAAGATCTCCCTTCAAACTAAAAAGCAAACCAAAATGGGCTATCAGGGTGCACTGGCGACAAGTCAACCACTGAGAAAAACTGTGCATCTGATGTAATTTGAGACAAAATAGTGTGTGGGTTGGGCACAGTAGGAGCATGTGGCTGAACTGCAGCATTCACCGCTTGGAGGTCCTGTACAAAACGCCATTCATCTGGCTGGCCAGCATCTTTAATCTTTTTAACAGGAAACAATGGAGTAAGCACAGGTGAATTTTCAAAAGGAACAATAACGCCTGTTTTCTGAAAAGATTGAAAAACAGGTTTAATCCCTTTAATTGCTTCAGGCTTAAAAGGGTACTGTTTTTTACATGGACAAAAGTCTGATTTAGGGGTGACAATTACTGGTTCACAGCCTTTTATCAACCCCACATCATATTTGCTCTTAGCCCAAAGATCATTGGGCACTTCAGCCAACATGGGTATCGAAGACAAATCTGTTTCAGATAAAAAACATGCTTCAAAATGTGATTCTGTGGTAGGAATTAAGTCCACAGTTCTTTGACAATGCATTGTACTCAAAAATGTTTTTTTGTATGCTGACAATCGTTCAGAAAACATCAAATTTGGATCAGCAGGTGAAACGGTCCACTCCATTTATTTCTGACATGTAGCAACAAACTCTCCCACACCTTGTCACTGCCAGTGTGTACGTTTGGCCAAGGAAATGTGAGGGCGAGTACCACAAACATTAAAAAAATCGAAGTGCTCTGGAGTGAGCGACACAGCCAATAAAGTAGGCGCACATATTTTTTCACTTCTTCTCATAGTCATTGTCAGGCCCCAAAGAAATGTGTGATGTGCAGTGCAAATCAGTAGGTTGCATGAAATCAGAAAGGGGTGAAACTAACACTTTTGCTTCTTCCACTAGTTGTTGTGAAAAAGGAGAGCTGGGAAGTTTCCACTCATAAGCATATGTAAGTGCCGATGAATCAAACTGCACTGCTGTGAAAACTTTGTCAGGCTGTAACATAACCTTAACACCCTCTGGTGTAGAAGTTAAAATAATGCCTAATTTACACATGAGATCACAGCCCATCAGGTTAATGGGACACAACTCTGATAACAAAAATGAGTGTTTGAAGGAGAGCTCATCGGGAGTGACAACACGCAATGGGCATTGTCATTTTCTCCTTCACAACCTGGCCTGAGGCAGACATAGAGTAAACGTGGTTTCCACTTAACTTTGGAGGACAATAAAACTCCCCTGACGTCACTACTGATGAACATAAGTTCCCATAATCTGAGAGAAATATCTTTGCTCTAGGACGGAAATAGCATGCAAAACTTTACTACGTGAATCACAGTCGGCAAGCGTTTCTTCACTACACAGAGCAGGAAAAATGTGTGAGTGTGTTTGTGCTATCACCCATTAGTGGAGGCTCCGCTGCCGCGTGACGTCCAGAACCTGCCTCCCACCCTCAGTCAGCCTTTTGCCCAATTTCATCACTTTTCAGCTGTGGACAGTCCTTCTTCCAGTGTCCAGTCTGGCCACAGTAAAAACAAATATTCGGATCATAGCTCTGATCCCACACATCCACGTCTTCGACTTCGGCCTCGTCCTCTGTTTACACCAACTGCGTAATACATGGTCATGGCTGCCAAATGCAGCTCCTTTTCACACTTGTCCCTTTTGGTTGTCTTACGCGTCTCAACTTGGTTATGAGCATGGCGAGCATATCGGCGAACGTCAGCCAAACGAGGACCCTCACACCATCCCACGTAAATGTTCTTTACTTCAGTGGCGACATCTGGCATGAGGCCTTTAATTATTGCATTGCATGCAATACTCTCCCATGGTCCTGATTCATTACCCAAATCCCTTGGTCTCTGATGACCGCTGTGCTTGCTGACTTCCTCAAGGATGCGGTGTACAAAATCATCAGTCCCTTCACCGGGTTTCTGTTTGCAGGTGTAAATGTGGGACATATTGATTTTGGTTGGAAATTGAGTGGTGATGGCTTGACACAGTCTTTGGTTGGCTGCTTCATATTGAGCGTTATCATTATGTCCTCGTTCACTGTTGGTAGGTCGCAAATCCAGTTGTAGCATACTGGCCTCTATTTTGCAGAGGTCGGACGGTTTGAACTTTTTTGCCAATATGCGACGCAATTCAACCCCAGTCGGGCAGAATTGTGCGCAGAAATCTCGCAACTCGTCAGCAAAATGGGGTCCAGAAATCTCTGGATCTGGTAAGCATTGTTATGCTTCCATGATGTCAGTCTCAGTCCAGGGTCGATAAACCAGTAATGGTCCAGTGGGAACTGCAACTTTAACCATAGGCATGGTTTGAATCTGGTTTTGTTTTTTCTCACGTTTAGATCTCTGAAGTCCAGATTGTGGGTAAAGGATTTTTGTCACTTGCGTTAAAAGTTCTTGGGCAGGTACGCTGGAGAACCAAACGTCTTCCTTTTCCTCATCATCAGACCTATGTAGCTGATGTTGTGAGAATGATGGAATTTCTTCCCGAGGGAGGATGGAAGAAGTCCCTTCTTCCCGAGAGCCAGAGGCTTGTGGCAGGGCTGGCTGTTGTTGTTGCAGGCGTTGTGGAGGGCAGGAGTCCAGGTCTGGATCCGGCACAGCTAATACTAAATTATTATCATCATTCCGTCATGGCATTTGTTTAACATTTTCCTTTCTTTCTCTTAATACACTTTATTTTTTCCAAAATTCTATACCTTTCTTACTTCTTATTTAAACTTAATTTTCTTTTTTTTTGCTTCATCTCTTTCTCATATTTGCAAAACTTTTCTTCTAATTTTCTTATTTCTAACATACTAAAAGAACCTTCTGGTGGAAAACCTCTGGACCATATGTCTTTTTCATTTCATCATGCTTAGGTCCCCCGGTAGGGTCAAAAGTCTGAGACCTACTGTTTCCCATTCTCAGACTTGGAATGGGGAAATATATTCCTTCACTCAAAGGACGTCTCCAATGAGGACCTTAATCTGTACTCACACTTCTTCGGAGTACTTCACACTTCTTCGGACTGCTTCAAAAGTTTCACTTACCCATGAAATCTCTGTCTCACTAATGACACAACCGGGAAACCCTCTTTTATTCAAATAAAAACTAAAAAGCAGTCCTATCGTCTCAGACTATCTGTTTTATGAATTTAAGGGGCTAAAAAGTTTTGTTCTCGTTTTTCTATGATTAACCGAATGTATGTGAGAGTCCAAACAGACAGAAGGGTTACGGCCGAGCGCTGGACCTTCCTACCCGGCTGGGGTATATGTTCTTGTATGTTGTCTGACTGTTTGATTTGAATGTGTTGTGTAAGTGTCCTGTTGAATGTTACATGTTTGGGCTTTGACACGCTTCACTGTGGGCATTCGCACCTTGTCTTACCCGCGTTTTACAAACCATGGTCGGACTTTCACACCTTCTTGTAGCCGAACAACTCCGCTCCCGCTATTGATTGTGTACAGTCGGGTATTTTAACCTTTTCTTACCCGCTTTTTACCAATTATGGTCGGACATTCACACCGTCTTACAGCGGAACATCTCCGCTCCCAAATTTGATGGTGTATGTTCGAGCATTCGAACTTTTTCTTACCCACTTTTTACAAGCTATGGTCGGACATTCAAACCTTCTTGTAGCAGAACACATCCACTTCTTCTTTTGATGATGTATGGTTGGGCATTCACACCTTTTCTTACCCATTTCTCAGTAATTATTGGTGGACATTCAGACCTTCTTGCAGCTGAACACCTCTGCTCCCGCTTTTGATGGTGTATAGTCGGGCTTTCGAGGCTTTTCTTCAACGGTGTTTACAAATTATGGTTGGAAATTCAGACCTTGCAGCCGAAAACCTCCGCTCCCTCTTTTGATCATACATTGTCGGGCATTCGCACCTTGTCTTACCCGCGTTTTACAAACCATGGTCGGACTTTCACACCTTCTTGTAGCCGAACAACTCCGCTCCCGCTATTGATTGTGTACAGTCGGGTATTTTAACCTTTTCTTACCCGCTTTTTACCAATTATGGTCGGACATTCACACCGTCTTACAGCGGAACACCTCCGCTCCCAAATTTGATGGTGTATGTTCGAGCATTCGAACTTTTTCTTACCCACTTTTTACAAGCTATGGTCGGACATTCAAACCTTCTTGTAGCAGAACACATCCACTTCTTCTTTTGATGATGTATGGTTGGGCATTCGCACCTTTTCTTACCCATTTTTCAGGAATTATGGGTGGAAATTCACACCTACTTGCAGTCGAACAGCTCTGCTCCCACTTTTGATTATGTTTGGTTGGATATTCGAACCTTTTCTTAACTGCTTTTTACAAACTTTGGTCGGACGTTCACACCTTCTTGCAGCCGAACACCTCCGCTTCCGCTTATGATGGTATATATTCGGGCATTCGAACCTTTTCTTACCCGCTTTTTACCAACTATGGTCGGACATTCGCACCATCTTACAGCGGAACACCTCCGCTCCCTCTTTTGATGGTGTATTTTCGGGCATTCGCACCTTTTCTTACCCGCTTTTTACAAACTATGGTTGGACATTCAAACCTTCTTGTAGCCGAAAACCTCCACTCCCTCTTTTGATCATACATTGTCGGGCATTCGCACCTTTTCTTACCCGCTTTTTACAAACTATGCTCGGACATTCAAACCTTCTTGTAGCCAAACACATCCACTCCTGCTTTTGTTGATGTATGGTTGGGCATTCGAACCTACTTGTTGCCCGCTTTTCATTAATTATGGGTGGACATTCACACCTACTTGCAGCCGAACACCTCGGCTTCCGCTTTTGATGGTGTGTATTTTTGCATTCGAACCTTTTCTTACCCGCTTTTTACAAACCATGGTCGGACTTTCACACCTTCTTTTAGCCGAACAACTCCGCTCCCGCTATTGATTGTGTAGAGTCGGGTATTTTAACCTTTTCTTACCCGCTTTTTACCAACTATGGTCGGACATTCACACCTTCTTACAGCGGAAAACCTCCGCTCCCTCTTTTGATGGTGTATGTTCTGGCATTCGAACCTTTTCTTACCCACTTTTTACAAACTATGCTCGGACATTCACACCTTCTTGCAGCGAAACACCTCCGCTCCCTCTTTTGATTGTGTATGTTCGGGCATTCAAACCTTTTCTTACCCGCCTTTTACAAACTATGGTCGGACATTCAAACCTTCTTGTGGCCGAACACATCCACTTCTGCTTGTGATGATGTATAGTTGGGCATTCACACCTTTTCTTACCCATTTCTCAGTAATTATTGGTGGACATTCAGACCTTCTTGCAGCTGAACACCTCTGCTCCCGCTTTTGATGGTGTATAGTCGGGCTTTCGAGGCTTTTCTTCAACGGTGTTTACAAATTATGGTTGGAAATTCAGACCTTGCAGCCGAACACCTCCGCTCCCTCTTTTGATCATACATTGTCGGGCATTCGCACCTTGTCTTACCCGCGTTTTACAAACCATGGTCGGACTTTCACACCTTCTTGTAGCCGAACAACTCCGCTCCCGCTATTGATTGTGTACAGTCGGGTATTTTAACCTTTTCTTACCCGCTTTTTACCAATTATGGTCGGACATTCACACCGTCTTACAGCGGAACACCTCCGCTCCCAAATTTGATGGTGTATGTTCGAGCATTCGAACTTTTTCTTACCCACTTTTTACAAGCTATGGTCGGACATTCAAACCTTCTTGTAGCAGAACACATCCACTTCTTCTTTTGATGATGTATGGTTGGGCATTCGCACCTTTTCTTACCCATTTTTCAGGAATTATGGGTGGAAATTCACACCTACTTGCAGTCGAACAGCTCTGCTCCCACTTTTGATTATGTTTGGTTGGATATTCAAACCTTTTCTTAACTGCTTTTTACAAACTTTGGTCGGACGTTCACACCTTCTTGCAGCCGAACACCTCCGCTTCCGCTTATGATGGTATATATTCGGGCATTCGAACCTTTTCTTACCCGCTTTTTACCAACTATGGTCGGACATTCGCACCATCTTACAGCGGAACACCTCCGCTCCCTCTTTTGATGGTGTATTTTCGGGCATTCGCACCTTTTCTTGCCCGCTTTTTACAAACTATGGTTGGACATTCAAACCTTCTTGTAGCCAAACACATCCACTCCTGCTTTTGTTGATGTATGGTTGGGCATTCGAACCTACTTGTTGCCCGCTTTTCATTAATTATGGGTGGACATTCAGACCTACTTGCAGCCGAACACCTCGGCTTCCGCTTTTGATGGTGTATATTTTTGCATTCGAACCTTTTCTTACCCGCTTTTTACAAACCATGGTCGGACTTTCACACCTTCTTTTAGCCGAACAACTCCGCTCCCGCTATTGATTGTGTAGAGTCGGGTATTTTAACCTTTTCTTACCCGCTTTTTACCAACTATGGTTGGACATTCACACCTTCTTACAGCGGAACACCTCCGCTCCCTCTTTTGATGGTGTATGTTCGGGCATTCGAACCTTTTCTTACCCGCTTTTTACAAACTATGCTCGGACATTCACACCTTCTTGCAGCGAAACACCTCCGCTCCCTCTTTTGATTGTGTATGTTCGGGCATTCAAACCTTTTCTTACCCGCCTTTTACAAACTATGGTCGGACATTCAAACCTTCTTGTGGCCGAACACATCCACTTCTGCTTTTGATGATGTATAGTTGGGCATTCACACCTCTTCTTACCCATTTTTCAGTAATTATTGGTGGACATTCAGACCTTCTTGCAGCTGAACACCTCTGCTCCCGCTTTTGATGGTGTATAGTCGGGCTTTCGAGGCTTTTCTTCAACGGTGTTTACAAATTATGGTTGGAAATTCAGACCTTGCAGCCGAACACCTCCGCTCCCTCTTTTGATCATACATTGTCGGACATTCGCACCTTGTCTTACCCGCGTTTTACAAACCATGGTCGGACATTCACAGCTTCCTCTCCACCATACTTGTATGGTGGGATATTCACACCCACTTGCATCCGAAGACCTCCGCCCCCACTTTTGTTGATATTTAGTCGGTCATTCACACCTTACCCGTTTTCTTGCAGCCAAACACCTCTGATCTCGCTTTTGATGATGTAAGATTGGGCATTCAGACCTTGCTTTTCCTGCTTTTCACCAACTATAGACGGACATTCACACCTTCTTGCAGCCGAACACTTCCTTCTCCACCTTTTAGGTTTCTATCACACCTTTTTTTTCACCGCATTTTATAGATTATGGTTGGAAATTCTCAACCACTCATCCGAAGACCTCTCCTCCCGCTTTTGTTAATATATTTGAACTTTAGTCAGACATTCACACCTACTTGCAGCCGAACACCACCTCTCTAGCTTTTGATGATGTATGGTCCGGAATTCTTACCGTTTCTAACACATTTTTCAGCAATTATGGTAGGACATTCACACCTTCTTGCAGCTGAACACCTCCTCTCCCACTTATGATCATGTGCAGATTGATTTTCGAAAATTTTCTTTCATGTTTTCTAGCAATTAATGATGGACATTTAGACCTTCTTGCAGCTGAACACCTCCGCTCCCGCTTTTGATCATACATTGTCAGGCATTCGAACCTTGTCTTACAAACTTTAGTCAAACATTCACACCTTTTTGCAGCCGAACACAGTTTTTTTCAGCCGAACTTGGGCATTCGAACCTTTTCATACCCACTTTTTACCAACTATGGTCGGACATTCAAACCTTCTTGTAGCCGAACACATCCAGTCCTGCTTTTGATGATGTATGTTCAGGCATTCGAACCTTTTCTTACCAGCTTTTTAGAAACTATGCTCGGACATTCAAACCTTCTTGTAGCCGAACACATCCACTCCTGCTTTTGATGATGTATGGTATGGCATTCGAACCTACTTGTTGCCCGCTTTTCATTAATTATGGGTGGACATTCACACCTTGTCGCAGCCAAACACCTCCGCTCCCTGTTTTGATCATGTATGGTTGGACATTCGCACCTTTTCTCACCCGCTTTTTGCAAACTATGGTCGGCCATTCACAGCTTCCTCTCCACCATACTTCTATGGTGGGATATTCACACCCACTTGCATCCGAAGACCTCCGCCCCCCCTTTTGTTGATATTTAGTCGGTCATTCGCACCTTACCCACTTTTGGCAAACTATGGCCTTCTTGCAGCCAAAAACCTCTGATCTCGCTTTTGATGATGTAAGGTTGGGCATTCAGACCTTGCTTCACCTGCTTTTCACCAAATATAGTCGGACATTCACACCTTCTTGCAGCCGAACACTTCCGCTCCACCTTTTAGTTTTCTATGGGGCATTCACACCTTTTTTTTCACCGCATTTTATAAAAACACCACAGGAACACCGTATTGAGGTTTTGTTCTGACCGCTCATTCGGTGTCGCGTTTCTTTCAAGCAATTCGCCTGGTTAGCCCGCACTCGGCTCGCTCCCAGAGCCGTGTTAAAGTCTACTTCGCATTCACTCTCTTTTCTCAGCAGACTAAAAGAAAGTTTCATCTTGGGCTCCCTGAAACCTCCATCCTGCACCGCTGTTTGCTTTTTCACAAGAGCAGAGGAGAGCGCACCGTTCCCAGGGGCACTACAGTACCGGGTCGATGCTTGGAGTGAACGGAGCAAGCTCCTTTTTCAACTCCTATTGATACAAATCCATTTAATATGTAGTCCTCGCATAGAGGACACATCAGACATTAAACTGATAAGAACAGATACTACACTTGATCTTAGCCAAAAGGCCGAGAAGCGATAACTGTCCACTGGTTCACGTCCGAGGGCCCTTCCTGGCACAATGCGCACTTGTAGCGGTGTTCTTTTTATGGCCATAGTGTCACTTTGCACCTCGGCCCACCCGCTGCACTGAGCACTCTTCAGCCCTTTTAAATGGTATAACTTTACACTACCGCACGCTCCAGCGAGCACCATTCAAGCAACAACTTTGCACTCCAGCTTCGAACATTGGCACAGTCGCAACAAGTAAGGCGACTCTACTCAGAGAAGTCACTCTGCACAGTAACAAGATTTCTTTTGCACAGACAGAAAGGGCTTCATCCGCAAAGGTAAAGCCTGCCAAAAATAGAAACAACTCATTAGTGCTGCTCAACGTTGTACTTTGCAGTAAAAGAAAGAGCAAATCTAAAGATTCAGGAATCCGAGAATAAGCTTACTTCCATGAGTTCTTCACGATTTCGGATTTTGCTATAAAATGAATTCCTTCACTCAAACTAAATTAAAACTGCTAAACCGCTAATCTGTTACATGCAAGGCAGATGTCAAATTCACCGAAATAGGATCTAAGGGTATTTGGCCAATCGAGCTGTAGCAGCTTCGGTAAAAGAGTATAAGTTGAAGAGTTTGTGAATAAAGGTGTGCACACACATAGTGAGTTGTAGGAAAATAGGCAGGGAGCAATGCCGGCTGGGGTATAGGTTCTTGTATGTTGTCTGACTGTTTGATTTGAATGTGTTGTGTAAGTGTCCTGTTGAATGTTACATGTTTGGGCTTTGACACGCTTCACTGTGGTTGTTAACTGTGTGGTGTGTCCTGAAATGTTATATGTTTGGGCTGTGTGACATGCTTAATGCTTTTCAGTAGCAACCCACTTATTCATATATAGCAACTGACAACATAAGAAGTCCGGACATACTTTGATAGTAGTTGTAGAAGTATCCTTATTGATAATAGATAAACTAATTCATAGTGATAGAACAGTAGATGAACAGGTGCCTGCACATGTCTCATGAAAATAAAATGGGTGTATGATTGCTGACGGCAGAGCAATACTGCCAAACTTATGAGTTCTTGTGGCAAACTTGATTCAGTGTCTTGACGTGTATACGCTGTTTCGCTGACTTGTCACAAGAAACAAAGTGTGTTTGATAAGATCCGACCATTTTATTACGGGAGGATCAGTATATATGGATTCTGATGTGACTGATAAACTCATTCGTATCTTAAGCATAATCTAATACGTGAGACAACGCCCTGGCACACAATCAAAAAAAAAAAAAGAGAGAGCGGTTTTGTGTCCCCACAGTCCATAATGTAGAAAAGAGAGAAAAAAGCCTTTCTGATTTGTTGTGTGTGCTCACAGTGCAGAGTGTAGAGAAAAGAGAGAAAAGAAAGCCGTTTTGGTGTCACGGGTGTTGTGACTTACACACACACATTTCTGAATTGAGAAAGGAAATTATTTTAGAGGAAGCACTAGAGTTTAGATCCCACATTTGTTGATAGGCATTCATTTAATTTTTCTCTTAATCAGTTTTAAAGTGAATACTAACTGAGAAATGAAAAAGGTGAAGAGTTTAGAAGCTTGGTTCAAGAGCAAAACTTGGTTTATGATCAGCTGAGTCTCTAAACAGAACAGCAAAGGGCTTCATCGAACATTTAAAAAAGATTCAGATTGTTAGAATATCCAGAATTTATAGGAATGGTGGTGATTACTCTTATTTTCTACAATGGAAATAACTGCACCATGTCTGTTTTATGAATTTAAGGGGCTAAAAAGTTTTGTTCTCGTTTTTCTATGATTAACCGAATGTATGTGAGAGTCCAAACAGACAGAAGGGTTACGGCCGAGCGCTGGACCTTCCAAAAAAGATGAGACAGGCTGGACCCGTGCCATACTAGTTAAGGCCTGCCTGTGGATTACAGGTTCTTTAAACTCTCACACACACAAACTCACACACGTTCGCACACATACACCCATACACACACACATTCTTGAACTTGCTGCAAGATTAAACCTTTGCATTAACTGACTCCAGCAACTCTGAGTCTCATTGAGAGACTTTTCTCAACAATTGGGTCCTCAAACCAGATCTCAACGTTTTTTCCGCTGTCCAGGGTCGGAGCTGAAACCGTGCACGGGGGAGTCCAGTACTCCTAATGAAAGACCCCCTGCTGAATTGCGGTAATTAGGGGCCAGTGTCCACTGAAAGGGGAAAAAGGGACGAGATCGTACTTTTGAATCAATGGCCAGAAGCCATTGGCAGTGCAGGCATCAACAATAATGGTGTTATTTCACCCATTAACACTTAAGGTACCTCATGCAGTGGCTGTGATATGGTTACTTAACAAAATATCTTTACCAGACATCTCTCCTACATAACAGTTCTTCTTTCACAGCCACACCTTGTTGTCGAGAGATGTGCTACACTTAATCCATCCACACTGCTACCTACCCCACAGATGGAAAGCCTCATGATTGCATGTCAGAAATAACCATCAGTGTTTTACCCAGGCCAGACTTAACTGATATACATTATGAAAATGCAGAAATAACTATATTTATTCAACAGATCAAAGAAAAAAACCCTGATGGCACAAATGCTACAGGATTTGCAGTAGTAACAGAAACTGAAGTTTTCTTAAAACAACCACTACCAAAAAATTACTCTGTTCAAGCAGTCGAATTGGTAGCTTTAACTGAAGCTTGTAAATTAAATAACAAAAAGGTTGTTAACGTTTACACTGACAGTCAGTATGCCTTCTCAACTGTACATGTGTTAACACAGCATTGGAAAAACAGGTATGTTGACATCCACAGCTAAATGTATAAACTACAAATATTTTAGCATTATTAGATGTTATTCAATTGCCATCTACAATAGACTCGTATGAATGACCGGAAGGAAAACCATACTGCCAAAGAATTTGTTTAAATATGCTGCAGTATTGAGCCACGGACCATGTCATGTCTCAACAGGAGGGATGGAAGCAATAATGAACCAGGTTTTTACAGCATATGGTTTTACTAATTATTAAAAACATTTTTTTAGAATAAATAAATGAATAGTTTTGTCTAGCAGGTCAAATATGTGCAAAATACATTCCACAGGGCAATCTAAGACCAAAACGAAGATAATTCCCTAAGCCAGTGTATCTTTTTCAACATATTTGTTTGGATTTCATTATTTCATTATTTTGTAGATTTCATTGAACTAAATTAATGTTAAGGGAAACGATTCTGCTCAGTGACAACAGAGGTTTTTACCAAATGGTCTGAAATATTTCCATGTGCACAAGCAGATGCACTCTCAGTAGCAAAATCACGCGTAAAATAACTCATTTCTAGATTTGAAATTCCTGAAAAGATCTTCAGTGATAATTTGACACACTTTGTAAACAATGTCATCTCACTGATGGCAAAGAACTTAAAATAGACCTTAGAAACCACTGTGATATAGAAGGTTTCGCTAACACATTGGAATTGTTTTACTATTTACATATGCATGTGCAGTGAAGAATTGCTTGCTGCTGATAAATGCAAAGAAGAACAGCTTACACATAAATGCTCACATATAGGCTGCTGAATGCAATGAAGACCTGCTTATCCAGTAAAGTTCAATGTCAATGTGTAATATTCAATTAGGATTTGCAAAACAGTGAAGTTAAACAATGAATGGGTCCATAGTCGGTATGAGAAGACTACAGGAATATTTACCTGGGTGTACGTTCAAACAGAGATGAGAAAATTGCGATAAATTATTGTTTGTTTGTTTGTTAGTATGTATATGAATGTTATGTGTATAAACTGTGTTGAGTTGTAGTTACTCAGTAGTGTCTCAGTGAAACAACCGACGGGGGAAGCCTTGCGGTGACAACAAAAGCAGTGTTTTACTGATCAGTCAAGTTGCTCCAGTGTACTCCATACAAACTGGTTGGCTACTGAAGGGATAGAAAATGGGGAATACTTGTTTTAAAGCAAACAAGGAATTAGATGGGAAAAATACATGTTTTAACGGGACCCAGACAATATTAAATACTCAGACAGATGGGAGAAGAAGTGTAGTTTTGTAGGAAATCACAAAATTATTACATAAAATGAGTGAAATCAATTGAAGAATGCCTTTCTGAAGAGCTGTTTACCACAGATGAGCAGCTTTGCGACCAAGCACATTGTAGATCGCTTTACTGCCAAAATGATCTAGTTTAATGGATTGGTTTAGACATTTATAACAGCATTTTAAGAACAAAGAGAGAAACAAAAAGGGACAACGCTTCATGGTGGAAGGTGATGTATAAATAACTGTGTATATGATGAAGGAGAGACCATTTGAGCAGCACAGCCATTTCGCAGCACAGGGACAGCAGTCCAAGTTAAAGGATCTCCCATGTGGTATCACCTGTCACACTGTGTCAAGGCATCAAAAGAAGAAAAAATCACCAAACTCAAGGACAAAGAGACGAAGACTCCGGTGAACGAAGAGAGAGGACTTACAAACCAGAAATACAAAAGGATGCTCGATATCAAGATCCAGAAGAAGAGGCTAACAATGCCACGAACACTTACGATGCTGGGAATGATGCCAGCAATGAACAGAGAAGAAGATTCAGTGTCATCAATCTGCAACACGTGCCTCTAATGAGGGGTTGAATATAGAATCCTCAACGATTACAACGTCTCTGGGAACTGTGACAACAACAAGGTTTAAACCATTTTGATATATATTGTAACCTATTGGCTAAGGAATAGTGCTGAAAATGAGGTAAATCTAATCCACCACTGTCCTTGGTCTTCTGTAGGGTTTTTAAACTAATACGTGGTGGTTTGTTTTTCCACAGAAATTTGGAGATGCATGAATCTAGTGACTTAAACCAAGTAGCAGATGGTTTTATGGGGATCATTGAGAACAAATAGTTAACTTTTGGTAGTATCATCATTTTAATGGTTGTAACTCTCCCCATAAGTGATATAGGTAAGGACTTCCAACGAGAGAGATCGTCCTCTACTCTCTTTACTAATTGCACATAATCCATCTGTACTTATCAGTTTAATATGTGATATGTCTATGCAAGGACTACATATTAAATGGATTTTTATCAATAGGAGTTGAAAAAGGAGCTTGCTCCGTTCACTCCAAGCATCGACCCGGTACTGCAGTGCCGCTGGGAACGGTGCGCTCTCCTCTGCTCTTGTGAAAAAGCTAACAGCGGTGCAGGATGGAAGTTTCTTTTAGTCTGCTGAGAAAAGAGAGTGAATGCGAAGTAGACTTTAACACGGCTCTGGGAGCGAGCCGAGTGCGGGCTAACCAGGAGAAATGCTTGAAAGAAACGCGACACCGAATGAGCGGTCAGAACAAAGCCTCAATACGGTGTTCCTGTGGTGTTTTTATAAAATGCGGTGAAAATAAAGGTGTGAATGCCCCATAGAAAACTAAAAGGTGGAGCGGAAGTGTTCGGCTGCAAGAAGGTGTGAATGTCCGACTATATTTGGTGAAAAGCAGGTGAAGCAAGGTCTGAATGCCCAACCTTACATCATCAAAAGCGAGATCAGAGGTTTTTGGCTGCCAGAAGGCCATAGTTTGCCAAAAGCGGGTAAGGTGCGAATGACCGACTAAATATCAACAAAAGTGGGGGCGGAGGTCTTCGGATGCAAGTGGGTGTGAATATCCCACCATACAAGTATGGTGGAGAGGAAGCTGTGAATGGCCGACCATAGTTTGCAAAAAGCGGGTGAGAAAAGGTGCGAATGTCCAACCATACATGATCGAAACAGGGTGTTTGGCTGCGACAAGGTGTGAATGTCCACCCATAATTAATGAAAAGCGGGCAACAAGTAGGTTCGAATGCCATACCATACATCATCAAAAGCAGGAGTGGATGTGTTCGGCTACAAGAAGGTTTGAATGTCCGAGCATACACCATCAAAAGAGGGAGCGGAGGTGTTCCGCTGTAAGACGGTGTGAATGTCCGACCATAGTTGGTAAAAAGTGGGTATGAAAAGGTGTGAATGCCCAAATTCGGCTGCAAAAAACTGTTCGGCTGCAAAAAGGTGTGAATGTTCGACTAAAGTTTGTAAAAAGCGGGTAAGACAAGGTGCGAATGCCTGACAATGTATGATCAAAAGCGGGAGCGGAGGTGTTCAGCTGCAAGAAGGTCTAAATGTCCATAATTAATTGCTAGAAAACATGAAAGAAAATTTTCGAAAATCAATCCGCACATGATCATAAGTGGGAGAGGAGGTGTTCAGCTGCAAGAAGGTGTGAATATCCTACCATAATTGCTGAAAAATGTGTTAGAAACGGTAAGAATCCCGGACCATACCTCATCAAAAGCTAGAGAGGTGGTGTTCGGCTACAAGTAGGTGTGAATGTCTGACTAAAGTTCAAATATATTAACAAAAGCGGGAGGAGAGGTCTTCGGATGAGTGGTTGAGAATTTCCAACCATAATCTATAAAATGCGGTGAAAAAAAAGGTGTGATAGAAACCTAAAAGGTGGAGCGGAAGTGTTCGGCTGCAAGAAGGTGTGAATGTCCATCTATAGTTGGTGAAAAGCAGGAAAAGCAAGGTCTGAATGCCCAATCTTACATCATCAAAAGCGAGATCAGAGGTGTTTGGCGGCAAGAAAACAGGTAAGGTGTGAATGACCGACTAAATATCAACAAAAGTGGGGGCGGAGATCTTCGGATGCAAGTGGGTGTGAATATCCCACCATACAAGTATGGTGGAGAGGAAGCTGTGAATGGCCGACCATAGTTTGCAAAAAGCGGGTGAGAAAAGGTGCGAATGTCCAACCATACATGATCAAAAGAGGGAGCGGAGGTGTTTGGCTGTGACAAGGTGTGAATGTCCACCCATAATTAATGAAAAGCGGGCAACAAGTAGGTTCGAATGCCCAACCATACATCAACAAAAGCAGGAGTGGATGTGTTTGGATACAAGAAGGTTTGAATGTCCGAGCATAGTTTGTAAAAAGCGGGTAAGAAAAGGTGCGAATGCCCGACAAAGTATGATCAAAAGAGGGAGTGGAGGTTTTCGGCTACAAGGTTTGAATGTACGACCATAGTTTGTAAAAAGCGGGTAAGTAAAGGTGCAAATGCCCGAACATACACCATCAAAAGAGGGAGCGGAGGTGTTTCACTGCAAGAAGGTGTGAATGTCCGAGCATAGTTTGTAAAAAGTGGGTAAGAAAAGGTTCGAATGCCAGAACATACACCATCAAAAGAGGGAGCGGAGGTGTTCCGCTGTAAGAAGGTGTGAATGTCCGACCATAGTTGGTAAAAAGCGGGTAAGAAAAGGCTAAAATACCCAACTCTACACAATCAATAGCGGGAGCGGAGTTGTTCGGCTAAAAGAAGGTATGAAAGTCCGACCATGGTTTGTAAAAAGCGGGTAAGAAAAGGTTCGATTGCCAAAATATACACCATCAAAAGCGGAAGCCGAGGTGTTCGGCTGCAAGTAGGTGTGAATGTCAGATCATAATTTGTAAAAAGCTGATGAGAAAGGTGTGAATGACCAACAATAATTGCTGAAAAATGTGTTAGAAAAGGTAAGAATGCCGGACCATTCATCATCAAAAAAGGGAGAAGAGGTGTTCGGCTGCAAGAAGCTGTGAATGTCCAGCCATAATAACTCAAAAACGGGTAAGAAAAGGTAGTATTGCCAGACCATAAATGATCAAAACAGGGAGCGGAGGTGTTCCGCTGTAAGAAGGTGTGAATGTCCCACCATAATTGGTAAAAAGCGGGTAAGAAAAGGTTAAAATACCCGACTGTACACAATCAATAGCGGGAGCGGAGTTGTTTGGCTACTAAAAGGTGTGAAAGTCCGACCATGGTTTGTAAAAAGCGGGTAAGAAAAGTTGCGAATGCCGGACAATGTATGATCAAAAGAGGGAACGGAGGTTTTCGGCTGCAAGAAGGTCTAAATGTCCAACCATAATTTGTAAAAACCGGGGAAGAAAAGGCTCGGAAGCCCGACTATACACCATCAAAAGCGGGAGCGGAGGTGTTCAGCTGCAAGAAGGTCTGAATGTCCATCAATAATTGCTAGAAAACATGAAAAAAAATGTTCGAATATCCAACCGCACATGATCATAAGTGGGAGAGGAGGTGTTCAGCTGCAAGAAGGTGTGAATGTCCACCCATAATTCCTCAAAAATGGGTAAAAAAAAAGGTGCGAATGCCCAACCATACATCATCAAAAGCAGGACTGGATGTGTTCGGCTACAAGAAGGTTTGAATGTCCGAGCATAGTTTGTAAAAAGCGGGTAAGAAAAGGTTCGAATGCCCGAACCTACACCATCAAAAGAGGGAGCGGAGGTGTTCCGCCATAAGAAGGTGTGAATGTCCGACCGTAGTTGGTAAAAAGCGGGTAAGAAAAGGTTAAAATACCCGACTGTACACAATCAATAGCGGGAAGGGATGTGTTCGGCTACAAGAAAGTGTGAAAGTCCAACCATGTTTTGTAAAAAGTGGTTAAGAAAAGGTGCGAATGCCCGACAATGTATGATCAAAAGAGGGAGCGGAGGTGTTCGGCTGCAAGGTCTGAATTTCCAACAATAATTTGTAAACACCGTTGAAGAAAAGCCTCGAAAGCCCGACTATACACCATCAAAAGCGGGAGCAGAGGTGTTCAGCTGCAAGAAGGTCTGAATGTCCACCAATAATTACTGAAAAATGGGTAAGAAAAGGTGTGAATGCCCAACTATACATCATAAAAAGCAGAAGTGGATGTGTTCGGCCACAAGAAGGTTTGAATGTCCGACCATAGTTTGTAAAAGGCGGGTAAGAAAAGGTTTGAATGCCCGAACATACACAATCAAAAGAGGGAGCGGAGGTGTTTCGCTGCAAGAAGGTGTGAATGTCCGAGCATAGTTTGTAAAAAGTCGGTAAGAAAAGGTTCGAATGCCAGAACATACACCATCAAAAGAGGGAGCGGAGGTGTTCCGCTGTAAGAAGGTGTGAATGTCCGACCATAGTTGGTAAAAAGCGGGTAAGAAAAGGTTAAAATACCCGACTCTACACAATCAATAGCGGGAGCGGAGTTATTCGGCTAAAAGAAGGTGTGAAAGTCCAACCATGGTTTGTAAAAAGCGGGTAAGAAAAGGTTCGATTGCCAAAATATACACCATCAAAAGCGGAAGCCGAGGTGTTCGGCTGCAAGTAGGTGTGAATGTCCGACCATAGTTTGTAAAAAGCGGGTAAGAAAAGGTTGAAATGCCCGAACATACACCATCAAAAGAGGCAGCGGAGGTGTTCCGCCATAAGAAGGTGTGAATGTCCGACCGTAGTTGGTAAAAAGTGGGTAAGAAAAGGTTAAAAAACCCGACTGTACACAATCAATAGCGGGAGCGGAGTTGTTCGGCTACAAGAAGGTGTGAAAGTCCGACCATGGTTTGTAAAACGCGGGTAAGACAAGGTGCGAATGCCCCACAATGTATGATCAAAAGAGGGAGCGGAGATTTTAGGCTGCAAGGTCTGAATTTCCAACCATAATTTGTAAACACCGTTGAAGAAAAGCCTCCAAAGCCCGACTATACACCATCAAAAGCGGGAGCGGAGGTATTCAGCTGCAAGAAGGTCTGAATGTCCACCAATAATTACTGAAAAATGGGTAAGAAAAGGTATGAATGCCCATTTATACATCATCAAAAGCAGAAGTGGATGTGTTCGGCCACAAGAAGGTTTGAATGTCCGACCATAGTTTGTAAAAGGCGGGTAAGAAAAGGTTCGAATGCCCGAACATACACAATCAAAAGAGGGAGCGGAGGTGTTTCGCTGTAAGAAGGTGTGAATGTCCGACCGTAGTTGGTAAAAAGCGGGTAAGAAAAGGTTAAAATACCCGACTGTACACAATCAATAGCGGGAAGGGATGTGTTCGGCTACAAGAAAGTGTGAAAGTCCAACCATGTTTTGTAAAAAGTGGTTAAGAAAAGGTGCGAATGCCCGACAATGTATGATCAAAAGAGGGAGCGGAGGTGTTCGGCTGCAAGGTCTGAATTTCCAACAATAATTTGTAAACACCGTTGAAGAAAAGCCTCGAAAGCCCGACTATACACCATCAAAAGCGGGAGCAGAGGTGTTCAGCTGCAAGAAGGTCTGAATGTCCACCAATAATTACTGAAAAATGGGTAAGAAAAGGTGTGAATGCCCAACTATACATCATAAAAAGCAGAAGTGGATGTGTTCGGCCACAAGAAGGTTTGAATGTCCGACCATAGTTTGTAAAAGGCGGGTAAGAAAAGGTTTGAATGCCCGAACATACACAATCAAAAGAGGGAGCGGAGGTGTTTCGCTGCAAGAAGGTGTGAATGTCCGAGCATAGTTTGTAAAAAGTCGGTAAGAAAAGGTTCGAATGCCAGAACATACACCATCAAAAGAGGGAGCGGAGGTGTTCCGCTGTAAGAAGGTGTGAATGTCCGACCATAGTTGGTAAAAAGCGGGTAAGAAAAGGTTAAAATACCCGACTCTACACAATCAATAGCGGGAGCGGAGTTATTCGGCTAAAAGAAGGTGTGAAAGTCCAACCATGGTTTGTAAAAAGCGGGTAAGAAAAGGTTCGATTGCCAAAATATACACCATCAAAAGCGGAAGCCGAGGTGTTCGGCTGCAAGTAGGTGTGAATGTCCGACCATAGTTTGTAAAAAGCGGGTAAGAAAAGGTTGAAATGCCCGAACATACACCATCAAAAGAGGCAGCGGAGGTGTTCCGCCATAAGAAGGTGTGAATGTCCGACCGTAGTTGGTAAAAAGTGGGTAAGAAAAGGTTAAAAAACCCGACTGTACACAATCAATAGCGGGAGCGGAGTTGTTCGGCTACAAGAAGGTGTGAAAGTCCGACCATGGTTTGTAAAACGCGGGTAAGACAAGGTGCGAATGCCCCACAATGTATGATCAAAAGAGGGAGCGGAGATTTTAGGCTGCAAGGTCTGAATTTCCAACCATAATTTGTAAACACCGTTGAAGAAAAGCCTCCAAAGCCCGACTATACACCATCAAAAGCGGGAGCGGAGGTATTCAGCTGCAAGAAGGTCTGAATGTCCACCAATAATTACTGAAAAATGGGTAAGAAAAGGTATGAATGCCCATTTATACATCATCAAAAGCAGAAGTGGATGTGTTCGGCCACAAGAAGGTTTGAATGTCCGACCATAGTTTGTAAAAGGCGGGTAAGAAAAGGTTCGAATGCCCGAACATACACAATCAAAAGAGGGAGCGGAGGTGTTTCGCTGTAAGAAGGTGTGAATGTCCGACCATAGTTGGTAAAAAGCGGGTAAGAAAAGGTTAAATTACCCGACTCTACACAATCAATAGCAGGAGCGGAGTTGTTCGGCTAAAAGAAGGTGTGAAAGTCCGACCATGGTTTGTAAAAAGCGGGTAAGAAAAGGTTCGAATGCCAAAATATACACCATCAAAAGCGGAAGCCGAGGTGTTCGGCTGCAAGTAGGTGTGAATGTCAGATCATAATTTGCAAAAAGCTGATGAGAAAGGTGTGAATGACCGACAATAATTGCTGAAAAATGTGTTAGAAAAGGTAAGAATGCCGGACAATTCATCATCAAAAGCGGGAGAAGAGGTGTTCGGCTGCAAGAAGCTGTGAATGTCCAGCCATAATTACCTAAAAACGGGTAAGAAAAGGTAGTATTGCCAGACCATAAATGATCAAAACAGGGAGCGGAGGTGTTCCGCCGAAAGAAGGTGTGAATGTCCGACCATAATTGGTAAAAAGCGGGTAAGAAAAGGTTAAAATACCCGACTGTACACAATCAATAGCGGGAGCGGAGTTGTTTGGCTACTAAAAGGTGTGAAAGTCCGACCATGGTTTGTAAAAAGCGGGTACGAAAAGGTGCGAATGTCCGACAATATATGATCAAAAGAGAGAGCGGAGGTTTTCGGATACAAGAAGGTTTGAATGTCCCACCATAGTTTGTAAAAAGCGGGTAAGAAAAGGTTCGAAAGCCCGACTATACACCATCAAAAGCGGGAGCAGAGGTGTTCCGCTGTAAGACGGTGTGAATGTCCGACCATAGTTGGTAAAAAGCGGGTAAGAAAAGGTTAAAATACCCGACTGTACAAAATCAATAGCGGGAGCGGAGTTGTTTGGCTACAAGAAGGTGTGAAAGTCACACCATGGTTTGTAAAAACCGGGAAGAAAAGGCTCGAAAGCCCGACTATACACAATCAAAAAGAAGGTTTGAATGTCCATCAATAATTGCTTTAAAACAAGAAAGTAAATTTTCGAATATCAAACCGTACATGATCATAAGCGGGAGAGGAGGTGTTCCGCTGTAAGACGGTGTGAATGTCCGACCATAGTTGGTAAAAAGCGGGTAAGAAAAGGTTAAAATACCCGACTGTACACAATCAATAGCGGGAGCGGAGTTGTTCGGCTACTAAAAGGTGTGAAAGTCCGACCCTGGTTTGTAAAAGCGGGTAAGAAAAGGTTCGAATGCCCGAACATACACCATCAAAAGAGGGAGCGGAGGTGTTCCGCTGTAAGACGGTGTGAATGTCCGATCATAGTTGGTAAAAAGCGGGTAAGAAAAGGTTAAAATACCCGACTGTACACAATCAAAAGAGGGAGCGGAGTTGTTCAGCTAAGAGAAGGTGTGAAAGTCCGACTATGGTTTGTAAAAAGCGGGTAAGAAAAGGTTCGTATGCCCGAATATACACTATCAAAACCGGAAGCGTAGGTGTTCGGCTGCAAGAAGGTGTGAACGTCCGACCAAAATTTGTAAAAAAGCAGTTAAGAAAAGGTTCGAATATCTAACCAAACATAATCAAAAGCGGGAGCAGAGCTGTTTGACTGCAAGTAGGTGTGACTGTCAGAGAATAATTTGCAAAAAGCTGATGAGAAAGGGTGAGAAATCCCGACTATACACCATCAAATGCGGTAGCGGAGTTGTTCGACTGTGAGTAGGTGTGATTCTCCAACCATAATTGCTGAAAAATGTGTTAGAAAAGGTAAGAATGCCGGTCCATACATCATCAAAAGCGGGAGAGGTGGTGTTCGGCTGCAAGTAGGTGTGAATGTCCATTAATAATTGCTTTAAAACATGAAAGAAAATTTTCGAATATCAAACCTTACATGATCATTAGCGGGAGAGGAGGTGTTCAGCTGCAAGAAGATGTGAATATCCACCCATAATTACTGAAAAATGGGTAGGAAAAGATGCGAATGTCCAACCATAAATCATCAAAAGCAGGAGTGGAGTTGTTCAGCTACAAGAAGGTATGAAAGTCCAACCATGGTTTGTAAAAAGCGGGTAAGAGAAGGTTCGAATACTGAAAAATGTGTTAGAAAAGGTAAGAATGCCGGACCATATATCATCAAAAGCGGGAGAGGTTGTGTTCGGCTGCAAGAAGGTGTGAATGTCCAGCCATAATTACTCACAAACGGGTAAGAAAAGGTACTATTGCCAGACCATATATGATCAAAACAGGGAGCGGAGGTGGTTCAGCTGCAAGAAGGTTTGAATGTCCGACTAAAGTTTGTAAAAAGCGGGTAAGACAAGGTGTGAATGCCCGACAATGTATGATCAAAAGAGGTGCGGAGGTTTACAGCTGCAAGAAGGTCTGAATATCCACCCATAATTACTGAAAAATGGGTAAGAAAAGGTGCGAAAGCCCAACCGCACATGATCATAAGTGGATGAGAAGGTGTTCGACTGCAAGTAGGTGTGAATGTAAGATCATAATTTGTAAAAAGCGGGTAAGAAAAGGTAAGAATGCCCAACCATAAATTATCAAAAGTGGCAGCAGAGTTTCGGCTGGTATTTATCAATGTCTAGATAGATTTCAACAAAAAACAATGTTGTACTTTGCAGTAAAAGAAAGTGCAAATCAAAAGTTTTAGGAATCCGAGAATAAGCTTATTTTCATGAGTTCTGCACGATTTCGGATTTTATGTATAAAATGAATTTCTTCACGCAAACTAAGTTAACACTGCTTTGTCCTTCATATGTACCCATTTCTACATATATTTCAAGCATAAACTTCCTCATATTACCCTGAATGAGAAAGAGCCACACTTGTGATTAAGCCATACCTCCCTTTTGAGGAGTTCTGCATGATTTGGGATTTTATCTAT
>NW_027325607.1:0-29421 GCF_036924035.1 Leuresthes tenuis | reverse complement strand
GTAGCCGAACAACTCCGCTCCCCCTATTGATTGTGTACAGTCGGGTATTTTAACCTTTTCTTACCCGCTTTTTACCAACTATGGTCGGACATTCACACCGTCTTACATCGGAACACCTCCGCTCCCGCTTTTGATGGTGTATAGTCAGGCATTTGAACCTTTTCTTACCCGCTTTTTACAAACTATGGTCGGACATTCAAACCTTCTTGTAGCCAAAAACCTCCGCTCCCTCTTTTGATCATACATTGTCGGGCATTCGCATCTTTTCTTACCCGTTTTTTACAAACCATGGTCGGACTTTCACACATTCTTGTAGCCAAACACATCCGCTCCCGCTATTGATTGTGTACAGTCGGGTATTTTAACCTTTTCTTACCCACTTTTTACGAACTATGGTCGGACATTCACACCGTCTTACAGCGGAACATCTCCGCTCCCGCTTTTGATGGTGTATAGTCAGGCATTTGAACCTTTTCTTACCCGCTTTTTACAAACTATGGTCGGACATTCAAACCTTCTTGTAGCCGAAAACCTCTGCTCCCTCTTTTGATTATACATTGTCGGGCATTCGCACCTTATCTTACCCGCTTTTTACAAACTATAGTCAGACATTCACACCTTGGTGCTGAACCACCTCAGCTCCCTGTTTTGATCATGTATGGTCTGGCAATACTACCTTTTCTTACCCGTTTGTGAGTAATTATGGCTGGACATTCACACCTACTTGCAGTTGAACAGCTCTGCTCCTGCTTTTGATTATGTTTGGTTGGATATTCAAACCTTTTCTTAACTGCTTTTTACAAACTTTGGTCGGACGTTCACACCTTCTTGCAGCCGAACACTTCCGCTTCCGCTTTTGATGGTATATATTCGGGCATTCGAACCTTTTCTTACCAGCTTTTTACAAACCATGGTTGGACTTTCACACCTTCTTGTAGCCGAACAGCTCCGCTCCCCCTATTGATTGTGTACAGTCGGGTATTTTAACCTTTTCTTACCCGCTTTTTACCAACTATGGTCGGACATTCACACCGTCTTACACCGGAACACCTCCGCTCCCGCTTTTGATGGTGTATAGTCAGGAATTTGAACCTTTTCTTAGCAGCTTTTTACAAACGATGGTTGAACTTTCACACCTTCTTGTAGCCGAACAACTCCGCTCCCGCAATTGATTGTGTACAGTCAGGTATTTTAACCTTTTCTTACCCGCTTTTTACCAACTATGGTCGGACATTCACACCGTCTTACAGCGGAACACCTCCGCTCCCGCTTTTGATGGTGTATAGTCAGGCATTTGAACCTTTTCTTACCCGCATTTTACAAACTATGGTCGGACATTCAAACCTTCTTGTAGCCGAAAACCTCCGCTCCCTCTTTTGATCATACATTGTCGGGCATTCGCACCTTTTCTTACCCGTTTTTTACAAACCATGGTCGGACTGTCACACATTCTTGTAGCCAAACACATCCGCTCCCGCTATTGATTGTGTACAGTCGGGTATTTTAACCTTTTCTTACCCGCTTTTTACCAACTATGGTCGGACATTCACACCTTCTTACAGCGGAACACCTCCGCTCCCTCTTTTGATGGTGTATGTTTGGGCATTCGAACCTTTTCTTACCCGCTTTTTACAAACTATGCTCGGACATTCAAACCTTCTTGTAGCCGAACACATCCACTCCTGCTTTTGATGATGTATGGTTGGGCATTCAAACCTACTTGTTGCCCACTTTTCATTAATTTTGGGTGGACATTCACACCTTGTCACAGCCAAACACCTCCGCTCCCTGTTTTGATCATGTATGGTTGGACATTCGCACCTTTTCTCACACGCTTTTTGCCAACTATGGTCGGCTGTTCACAGCTTCCTCTCCACCATACTTGTATGGTGGGATATTCACACCCACTTGCATCCGAAGACCTTTTGTTGATATTTAGTCGGTCATTCGCAGCTTACCCGCTTTTGGCAAACTATGGCCTTCATGCAGCCAAACACCTCTGATCTCGCTTTTGATGATGTAAGGTTGGGCATTCAGAACTTGCTTCACCTGCTTTTCACCAAATATAGGAGGACATTCACACCTTCTTGCAGCCAAACACTTCCGCTCCACCTTTTAGTGTTCTATCACACCTTTTTTTCACCGCATTTTATAGATTATGGTTGGAAATTCTCAACCACTCTCATCCGAAGACCTCTCCTCCCGCTTTTGTTAATATATTTGAACTTTAGTCGGACATTCACACCTTCTTGCAGCTGAACCACCTCCGCTCCCTGTTTTGATCATATATGGTATGGCAATACTACCTTTTCTTACCCGTTTGTTAGTAATTATGGCTGGACATTCACACCTACTTGCAGCCGAACACCACCTCTCCCGCTTTTGATGATGTATGGACCGGCATTCTTACCTTTTCTAACACATTTTTCAGCAATTATGGTCGGAGATTCACACTTACTCACAGCCGAACAACTCCGCTCCCGCATTTGATGGTGTATAGTCGGGCATTCTCACCCTTTCTCAACAGCTTTTTGCAAATTATGATCTGAAATTCACACCTGCTTTTGATAATGTATGGTTGGGCATTCGCACCTTTTCTTACCCATTTTTCAGTAATTATGGGTGGACATTCACACCTTCTTGCAGCTGAACACCTCCTCTCCCGCTATTGATTGTGTACAGTCGGGTATTTTAACCTTTTCTTACCCGCTCTTTACCAAATATGGTCGGACATTCACACCGTCTTACAGCGGAACACCTCTGCTCCCGCTTTTGATGGTGTATAGTCAGGCGCTTGAACCTTTTCTTACCCGCATTTTACAAACTATGGTCGGACATTCAAACCTTCTTGTAGCCGAAAACCTCCGCTCCCTCTTTTGATTATACATTGTTGGGCATTCGCACCTTATTTACAAACTATAGTCACACATTCACACCTTGCAGCTGAGCCACCTCAGCTCCCTGTTTTGATAGTGTATGTTCGGGCATTCGAACCTATTCTTACCCCCTTTTTACAAACTATGGTCGGAGATTCACACCTACTCACAGCCGAACAACTCCGCTCCCGCATTTGATGATGTCTTGTCCGGCATTCTAGTCTCTTCTAACACATTTTTCAGTAATTATGGTTGGACATTCACACCTACTCACAGCCGAACACTTCCGCTCCCGCATTTGATGGTGTATAGCCGGGCATTCTCACCCTTTCTCATCAGCTTTTTGCAAATTATGATCTGACATTCACACCTACTTGCAGTCGAACAGCTCTGCTCCCGCTTTTGATTATGTTTGGTTGGATATTCGAACCTTTTCTTAATTGCTTTTTACAAACTTTGGTCGGACGTTCACACCTTCTTGCAGCCGAACCCATCCACTTCCACTTTTGATGGTATATATTCGGGCATTCGAACCTTTTCTTACCCGCTTTTTACAAACCGTGGTCGGACTTTCACACCTTCTTGTAGCCAAACAACTCCGCTCCCGCTATTGATTGTGTACAGTCGGGTATTTTAACCTTTTCTTACCCGCTTTTTACCAACTATGGTCGGACATTTACACCTTCTTACAGCGGAACACCTCCGCTCCCTCTTTTGATGGTGTATGTTTGGGCATTCAAACCTTTTCTTACCCGCTTTTTACAAACTATGCTCGGACATTCAAACCTTCTTGTAGCCGAACACATCCACTCCTGCTTTTGATGATGTATGGTTGGGCATTTTCACCTTTTCTTACCCATTTTTCAGTAATTATGGGTGGACATTCACACCTTCTTGCAGCTGAACAACTCCTCTCCCGCTTATGATCATGTGCGGTTTGATATTCGAAAATTTTCTTTCATGTTTTAAAGCAATTATTGATGGACATTCAAATCTTCTTGTAGCCGAACACATCCACTCCTGCTTTTGATGATGTATGGTTTGGCATTCGCACCCTTTTTTTACCCATTTTTCAGGAATTTTGGGTGGACATTCAGACCTTCTTGCAGCCGAAAACCTCCGCTCCCTCTTTTGATCATACATTGTCGGGCATTCGCACCTTATCTTACCCGGTTTTTACAAACTATAGTCAGACATTCACACCTTGCAGCTGAACCACCTCCGCTCCCTGTTTTGATCATGTATGGTCTGGCAATACTACCTTTTCTTACCCGTTTGTGAGTAATTAATCCCAAAATATTGAGCATAAAATAAGTCTTTATGCTGATGATGTATTATTTTTCCTTCAGAACTCACAGACGTCTCTCAGTCACACGATCACACTCATAAATAAATTCTCAGCACTTTCTGACTACTCTATCAACTGGTCTAAGACCACAGTTCTGCCCATTAACTGTAGGGTCCATAATATACCTGCGATCACTTTACAGTCAGGAAATATTAGATATTTAGGCATAAACATTTCCTCCAGGCTCTCAGAGCTAACAAAGCTAAATTATGTGCAATTATTAAAGACAGTAGAGGACGATCTCTCGTTGGAAGTCCTTACCTATATCACTTATGGGGAGAGTTACATCCATTAAAATGATGATACTACCAAAAGTTAACTATTTGTTCTCAATGATCCCCATAAAACCATCTGCTACTTGGTTTAAGTCACTAGATTCATGCATCTCCAAATTTCTGTGGAAAAACAAACCACCACGTATTAGTTTAAAAACCCTACAGAAGACCAAGGACAGTGGTGGATTAGATTTACCTCATTTTCAGCACTATTCCTTAGACAATAGGTTACAATATATATCAAAATGGTTTAAACCTTGTTGTTGTCACAGTTCCCAGAGACGTTGTAATCGTTGAGGATTCTATATTCACCCCCTCATTAGAGGCACGTAATGCAGATTGATGACACTGAATCTTCTTCTCTGTTCATTGCTGGCATCATTCCCAGCATCGTAAGTGTTCGTGGCATTGTTAGCCTCTTCTTCTGGATCTTGATATCGAGAATCCTTTTGTATTTCTGGTTTGTCAGTACTCTCTCTTCGTTCACCGGAGTCTTTGTCTTTTTGTCTTTTTGTCCTTGAGTTTGGTGATTTTTTCTTCTTTTGATGCCTTGACACAATGTGACAGGTGATACCACGTGGGAGATCCTGTAACTTGGACTGCTGTCCCTGTGCTGCGAAATGGCTGTGCTGCTCAAATGGTCTCTCCTTCATCATGGTTACATGCTGCCATTCCGACATCTCGCCATTCCGACATGGGTCTCCAATTGTCGGAATGGCGACACTTAATTTTTTATCAAACGTCCCACCATTCCGACACTTTTTTCCTCCTATGGTCGGAATGGCGGTATGTTTTTTGTTTTTTTTAACATACCGCCATTCCGACAGTTCCTTTTAATAGCCTATTTTTTACCCAAAACATTTTGCACTAATGATATGCCGGTGCAAATATGCCCTAAAGTTTGGCGCACAAGCTTTGCACATGCAGAGGCCACAGCCTCGCAAACAAACTTTAATAATCTATTATCAAAATCCCCTGAATTTCAAATATAAAAATACAGATATTAATGTAACTCTGGCGAGACTGAAACTGATTAAGCAGAAATACAGTGTCAGTGAGCTGTCACAGCAGCCAGCTGGAGCGGAGCTCTCCACAGAGCCCATGCGTCTTTTGCACGCTGTCATCATATGCAAAAGTAATAATTGCAATTACAGATATCACGGCTACTGCACAGGACACAGTTGCGAGCACTCTGCCTTGCCTTGCCAATAGGAAAAGAGAGAAATGACAGCATAGAACGTATAAAACACAACAAAATGCAATAAAAACGTTTATTCATGTTATTCACGTGATTTATGAGTACTCACTCCAATTTTGGGAAGCGCGGATGGGCTTTGCGCATTTGGCACAAACACACAGCCGCAACGGTTGTAGCTTTATACAGCCTGTTGATATCTTAAGGACCTAACTGGTCACACCTGGGAGTAAATGTCATGTAGAGATTGTTTTTACATGACATTACAGCTGAACATATAGCTTTCATCCACAAACCAACGTGGGAGAGCCCGAAGACGCATGTGCCAGACGCACATAGGCATGCGTAAAACCAATTTTGACCACTTCATACTGTTTATTTGCTTTCTTTTAGTTAACTTTCGTTTCTTTTGGATTCTTGTGCGTGTTATGGAGCCGTTTTGGTCCATGTTTGTAAGCCTTTTTTTCCTGGATTAAATTTTCGGAAGTTGAAACAAGTGGCATTGGAGTGTGTGATTGAAAACCACCGCGGACTGCTTCTCCTCCTCCAGTTGCCGAGACTTTGTGTTTTTAATAACGCTTGTCTATAAACATGTGTTAAACATATAAATTGCATGAACAGAAAGAAGGGACTCACCTGTTGAGTAACACACATTTCCTTATACGGAAAGCCTTGTCGGAATGGTGGGACATTTGAACGTCAGAATAGCGGGATGTCGCAATGGTGGGATGTCGGAATGGTGGGACGTTTGCATGTCGGAATGGTGGTATGTCGGAATGGTGGTATGTCGGAATGGTGGGATGTCGGAATAGCAGGATGTCGGAATGGCGGGATTTCGGAATGGGTGTTGCCACCCCCTTCATCATATACACAGTTATTTATACATCACCTTCCACCATGAAGCGTTGTCCCTTTTTGTTTCTCTCTTTGTTCTTAAAATGCTGTTATGCATGTCTAAACCAATCCATTAAATTAGATCATTTTGGCAGTAAAGCGATCTACAATGTGCTTGGTCGCAAAGCTGCTCATCTGTGGTAAACAGCTCTTCAGAAAGGCATTCTTCAATTGATTTCACTAATTCTATGTAATAATTTTGTGATTTCCTACAAAACTACACTTCTTCTCCCATCTGTCTGAGTATTTAATATTGTCTGGGTCCCGTTAAAACATGTATTTTTCCCATCTAATTCCTTGTTTGCTTTAAAACAAGTATTCCCCATTTTCTATCCCTTCAGTAGCCAACCAGTTTGTATGGAGTACACTGGTAAAACACTGCTTTTGTTGTCACCGCAAGGCTTCCCCCGTCGGTTGTTTCACTGAGACACTACTGAGTAACTATAACTCAACACAGTTTATACACATAACATTCATATACATACTAACAAACAAACAAACAATTATTTATCGCAATTTTCTCATCTCTGTTTGAACGTACACCCAGGTAAATATTCCTGTAGTCTTCTCATACCGACTATGGACCCATTCATTGTTTAACTTCACTGTTTTGCAAATCCTAATTGAATATTACACATTGACATTGAACTTTACTTGATAAGCAGGTCTTCATTGCATTCAGCAGCCTATATGTGAGCATCTATGTGTAAGCTGTTCTTCTTTGCATTTATCAGCAGCAAGCAATTCTTCATTGCACATGCATATGAAAATAGTAAAACAATTCCAATGCGTTAGCAAAACCTTCTATATCAGGAGTGTCCATCATGATGCTGGGAATAGAACCTCTTTCCCAGAATAGTTCAACCTTCATTACTCAACTGATCATAACTCCGCAATGAGCACATTTCAAAGTATCATTCCTCTACATATATTCAAAAATCTATGTGTAAATGTTTAATATTTCTTATATTTGTTGATGTCATTCTGTGTGCATGTGGCCTAAACCCAATCTCTGTGTGGCAATTTTAATTTAAACAAGTTGAACTCTGCCTCTGATCATTTAAAAAAGGTGTGTACCAATATCAACCTTTCTCAGGTAATTACTGATCCTACAAAACCAAAGAGATCCTTCAAGGTTGTCCCTGATTGGCTCAATCTTAACAAATCAAAGGTAGAAAATCCGCAGTATCTGAACTTGGTGTTAGTTATCACTGCTCAATAGCCTGTATCAGAATTGCAAAAATTAAAACATTAGGTCCACGCTTGGTATCCAGATCCTGAAACATCTCCATGAGCAGGCTTTTTTTTAACTGATCTGTTGAATAGTTATATGACACTGTTAAAATCCCAGATGAAGATCTAGCACTTGACCATTTTTGTAAATCTTCTAATTCCATAGTTGATAAACACGCCCCTTTTAAAAAGTATAGAACTTAGAACAGGTCTATCCCTGGCTTTCGGCAGAACTGTCTTCTTTACTTTTTTTCCCCCTTGTCCTGTTCAGCATTATGTCAGAAGAATTGTAGTCTGAATACCTTTGATGCCAAACAGATTTGTTTTGCCAAGGGAAGTTTTATAAATGTAAAGCTCCCCTTGATGCCCATTTTTTTATTTCTGTTTACAATATATGACATGAACTGAACTGAACCGGACCGGGGGACAAGGAAAGAAGAAGAGGAAAGAAGAGGAAACAGAACAAAAATAGAAACAAAAACCAGACAACCAGCTGCTACACCTGTAAAAAACAAAACAGACAACAATCCATGGCCTATGAGGGGAATCCAGCCTTAGCGCCACCAGGAGCACCTGAAAGCAGTCAAGCAGAGAAAAAACAAACACACAAACAAACAAAAACAAGCACAAGAAGCGGCAATCGCATACAACACAGCTGTGGATATAGATGACCTGAGACGACATGATAATACATCAACTGCTTAGTGACCATGCTACTGGACTAATGAATGTGTGTGTGTGTGTGTGAGAACATGCAACACCCATGGCACAGGACCTACATGATAACCGTGCTTAGTTATGAGTGTATAAGCGTACAGGGCCACAATCCACAGCCCCCCCCCAAGCAATCAGAAGCAGGCAGAGAGGGCCACAAGACCCAGGCCACCAGCAGCCCCCACAGAGCACAGAACCCAGGCAGCCCACTGCAGGGGCAACCACGCATCCACCCAGAAGACTGCAGAGGAAGCCCCCGGAAAGAGCCCCCATAAGCATAGGGCAGAGGCACTCCGGGAACCAGGGGTAACAGCCCACCGACCCCGCCAGGCCCCAGCCGCCCAGACATGGGCCGTGCACTGGACCTGGGCCCCAGGAGCCCGAGCGCCCCCAAACCCCTCGGCAGAGGCCCCACCCAATACCCAGGAGGGCCAAGCGCCCCAGACAGCCACAAAGTGGGTCAGCGCCTGCCCCAGCGCCCCTGGCCAAATGCCCTGGGAGTCAAGACGTGCCCACAGGTGGGTGAAGTCGCGAGCAGTGGGGAGAGGCAACGCTGATGCCCCATCGGGAGAAACACAGGCAGGCCAGGCGACAGCAAGACCCAGATCCAGGCCCAATCATTACCACACACACTTTCACGTCCCATACATCCACACATCCACACATCCTACCTCCCTCGACTCTGCTGAGGTGTAGTGCAGCGGGCACACCAGGAGGCCAGCAACCCCCCAGCCACCACAGACCGCGAACCAGCAGAACAATTAATTAATCCTCCTGGCCCCTCCTGCCCCGAGCAGACACCAGGAAGCAGGGGTGTGCGAAGAAGACCCCTCCCCTCACCCTTCTGGCTCTTCAATATTTTCTAATAGTGAGCAATTAAAATTGAGGGGCAGCCAAACTTGTAGAACTGGGAGCGCGGCACTCTGGGCAGCCTACATACCCAAAGAGCCCCGCCCACCAGATGCCACTCAGTGTAACCACCCCCCAAGACCTAATGTGTGTGTGTGAGTGTGTTTGATAAGTAGTAATGTCTAAGGTGTAATTAAAACAGGGGCAGGGAACTGCAGAGTGCAACCAAAGGGGACCACCTACGTGGCCCCATCCACTACACCCCACCGAACACACACGCCCCCAAAACCTTCATGTGTGAGTGTGTGCTGTGTACAGGAGCCAGAAGGGAGAGGGGTATGGGGATATATACCGGGGGAGCTACTCTCCCCCAGAGAGGGCAGCCAGGGACTGGCTGCAATAGGCATCCCCGCTACCTGGGAGCCAACAATGGGCAGGAGGGCCTGATGTCCACCAGGCTCGGGGCCTGCAGCGACCATATTCCGGGAGCTACTGTACCCCCAGAAGGTACCCATCCCGCCCCACCCCACTCAACCCAACCCCACCCAGGAGGACCTCTACAAAAAACAAACAAACAACATCAAAAAACAAACAAACAAACCACCCGGTCACACCAGTCGCAGCAGCCCGGGCCTGAGACCCACCATCACCCAGCAACCCACCACCACCACTATGTGATAAAACTAATCAGAGGGGACCAGAGAGAATGAAATTCAGCCAATTGATGTTTTGAGGAGGCAGACATTGTTTCCATGCTAATATAATCTAAAAGAAAATGTCTAAACTGGTTAATACACAGATTGTTCTTCGCTTTCCAGTTCATGAGAATAGTTTTCTTTGCGATACATAACACTGTGACAACCATGTGTGCTGAGTTAATTTCCATGTTGATGTTGTCTAAGTCACCCAGTATGCACAGTGTGGGGCATGCAGGGATGCTACACTTTAGCCATGTTGATAGGTCCTCACAGACTTCAAGCCAGAACTTCTGGACAGGCGCAGAAAAACCACAAAGCGTGTGCATAATCATCAGGTGTGTTATCTGTGCAATGTGAGCAGATGTTTGAGTGTGTTAGACCCATCCTGAACATCCTTTGTCCTGTATAGTGTGTTCTATGAAGGATTTTGTATTGTATGAGCTGTAAATTAGGATTTCGAGTCTTTATGAAGGTGTTCAAACATATTTGTGGTTAGAAGCTATGACCAGAACTGATGGATATATCTGCCTCCCATTTTGAGGATGGAAGAGACATTGTGTCATCTATCTTAGACAATAATTTATATATTTTTGATAGTAGTTTTGGGGTACAGATGCTTAGAAATTCTGCTACCCTAGTCGGGGGTTGTAAGTCTGGTTGGTGGAGGATATATCCATCCATCCATCCATCAACTGCCGCTTATCCGGGGGTCGGGTCGCGGGGGCAGCAGCTTGAGCAGAGAAACCCAGACGTCTCTGTCCCCGGCCACTTCCTCCAGCTCTTCCGGGGGGACCCCGAGGCGTTCCCAGGCCAGCCGAGAGACATAGTCTCTCCAACGTGTCCTGGGTCTCCCCCGGGGTCTCCTCCCAGTGGGACGTGCCCGGAACACCTCCCCAGGGAGGCGCCCAGGGGGCATCCTAACCAGATGCCCGAGCCACCTCATCTGACTCCTCTCAATGCGGAGGAGCAGCGGTTCTACTCCGAGCCCCTCCCGGATGACTGAGCTTCTCACCCTATCTCTAAGGGCCACGGTGCCCAGACACCCTGCGGAGGAAACCCATTTCGGCCGCTTGTATTCGCGATCTTGTTTTTTCGGTCACTACCCACAACTCGTGACCATAGGTGAGGATGGGAACGTAGATTGACCAGTAAGTAGAGAGCTTCGCCTTCTGGCTCAGCTCCCTCTTCACAACGACGGGTCGGTGCAGAGCCTGCAACACTGCAGGCGCCGCACCGATCCGCCCGTCAATCTCCCGCTCCATTCGTCCGTCACTCGTGAACAAGACCCCGAGATACTTGAACTCCTCCTCTTGGGGAAGGATCTCATTCCCGACCCGGAGAGAGCATTCCACCCTTTTCCGGCTGAGAACCATAGTCTCGGATTTGGAGGTGCTGATTCTCATCCCAGCCGCTTCATACTCGGCTGCGAATCACTCCAGTGAGAGCTGAAGGTCACGGCCTGACGACGCTAACAGAACCACATCATCTGCAAAAAGCAGAGACCCGATTCTGAGGTCGCCAAATGGGACACCCTCAACGCCCTGGCTCCACCTAGAAATTCTGTCCATAAAAGTTAGAAACAGAATCGGTGACAAAGGGCAGCCCTGACGGAGTCCAACTCTCACCGGAAACGTATCCGACTTACTGCCGGCAATGCGGACCAAACTCTGGCACCGGTCATACAGAGACCGAACGGCCCCTATCAAGGGGTCCGGCACTCCATATTCCCGGAGCACCCCCCACAGGACTCCACGAGGGACACGGTCGAACGCTTTCTCCAAGTCCACAAAACACATGTAGACTGGTTGGGCGAACTCCCATGCACCCTCCAGGATCCTGCCGAGGGTATAGAGCTGGTCCACTGTTCCACGGCCAGGACGAAAGCCACACTGCATCTCCTGAATCCGAGGCTCGATTATCCGACGGATCCTCCTCTCCAATACCCCCGAATAGACCTTACCAGGGAGGCTGAGGAGTGTGATACCCCTATAGTTGGAACACACCCTCCGGTCCCCCTTTTTAAAGAGGGGGACCACCACCCCAATCTGCCAGTCCAGAGGCACTGTCCCCGATGTCAACGCGATACTGCAGAGGCGTGTCAGCCAAGACAGCCCTACAACATCCAGAGCCTTGAGAAACTCAGGACGGACCTCATCCACCCCCGGGGCCTTGCCACCGAGGAGCTTTTTAACCACCTCGGCAACCTCAGCCCCAGAAATGGGAGGCCCCGTCTCCGAGCTCTCCGACTCTGCCTCTTCCGAGCACGTGTTGGTAGGATTGAGGAGTTCCTCGAAGTACTCCCCCCACCGACTCACAATATCCCTAGTTGAGGTCAGCAAAGCCCCGTCCCCACTGTAAACAGTGTTGACTGTGAGCCGCTTCCCCCCCCCTGAGACGCCGGATGGTGGACCAGAATCTTTTCGAGGCCGTCCGGAAATCGTTCTCCATGGTCTCACCGAACTCCTCCCAGGCCCGAGTTTTTGCCTCACAACCGCCGAAGCCGTGGCCCGTCTTGCCCGTCGGTACCTATCAGCTTCTTCCAGGGTCCCACTGGCCAAAAAGGCCCGATAGGACTCCTTCTTCAGTTTGACGGCTTCCCTCACCACTGGTGTCCACCAGCAGGTTCGAGGGTTGCCGCCACGACAGGCACCGACCACCTTACGGCCACAACTCCGACCAGCTGCCTCGGCAATGGAGTCACGGAACATGGCCCATTCGGACTCAATGTCCCCCACCTCAAATATGGTTGAAGCTCTGCCGGAGGTGGGAGTTAAAGCTCCTTCTGACGGGGGATTCTGACAAACGCTCCCAGCAGACCCTCACAATACGTATGGGCCTGCCAGGTCTGATCGGCATCCTCCCCCACCAGCGGAGCCAACTCACCACCAGGTGGTGATCAGTTGACAGCTCCGCCCCTCTCTTCACCCGAGTGTCCAGGACATACGGCCGCAAGTCCGATGATACAACCACAAAGTCGATCATCGAACTGCGGCCAAGGGTGTCCTGGTGCCAAGTGCACATATGGACACCCTTATGCCTGAACATGGTGTTCGTTATGGACAGTCTATGACTGGCACAGAAGTCCAACAACATAACACCACTCTGATTCAGATCGAGGGGGCCGTTCCTCCCAATCACACCCCTCCAGGTCTCACTGTCATTGCCCACGTGAGCATTGAAGTCCCCCAGCAGAATGAGGGAGTCTCCGGTAGGAGCATTCTCCAGTGCCTCCCCCAGAGACTCCAAAAAGGGTAGGTACTCTGAACTGCTGTTTGGCGCATAGGCACAAACAACAGTCAGGACTCGTCCCCCCACCCAAAGGCGGAGGGAGGCTACCCTCTCGTTCACTGGGGTAAACCCCAATGTACTGGCACACAGCCGGGGGGCAATAAGTATGCCCACACCTGCTCTGCGCCTCTCACCACGGGCAACTCCAGAGTGGAAGAGAGTCCAACCCCTCTCAAGAGTACTGGTTCCAGATCCCAAGCCGTGCGTCGAGGTGAGTCCGACTATATCTAACGGTCTGATAAAGTTTCAACAATAAACAACAAACTTTGTATTATGAGAAAGAACCAGACTCATTCTTCAGGAATCCGAAAATAAGCTCTATTTTACGAGTTATGCACGAATTCGGATTCTCCTATAAAACGAATTCCTTAACTCAAACCATGTTAAGACTGCTTTGTCCTTCATATTTATTCATGTCTAATCAAGTTTCAATGATAAACAACGTTGTACTTTGTAGAATGAGAAAGAACTTCTTCAGCAATAAGCATCTCTCGACAAATGACGAAATAAAGATTTTGCTATAAAATTAATTGCTATCAGCCTGACTTAAAACTGTTTGTCTTCCTTATTTATCCACTTCAAATCAAGTTTCAACAATTAAAAAATTTTTGTAGTTTGAGAAAGAACAACTTAATCTTGAGCAATCAGTATAAAAAGAGGGTAAGCAAAGGTGCGAATGTCAAACCATACATGATCAAAACAGGGAGCGGAGGTGTTTGGCTGAGACAAGGTGTGAATGTCCACCCATAATTAATGAAAAGCGGGCAACAAGTAGGTTGGAATGCCCAACCATACATCATCAAAAGCAGGAGTGGATATGTTCGGCTACAAGAAGGTTTGAACGTCTGACCATAGTTTGTAAAAAGCGGGTAAGAAAAGGTTCGAATGCCCGAACATACACCATCAAAGGAGGGAGCGGAGGTGTTCCGCTGTAAGAAGGTGTGAATGTCCGACCATAGTTGGTAAAAAACGGGTAAGAAAAGGTTAAAATACCCGACTGTACACAATCAGTAGTGGGTGCGGAGTTGTTCGGCTACTAAAAGGTGTGAAAGTCCGACCATGGTTTGTAAAAAGCGGGTAAGAAAAGGTGCGAATGCCCGAAAATGTATGATCAAAAGAGGGAGCGGAGGTGTTTGGCTGCAAGAAGGTGTGAATGTACACCCATAATTACTGAAAAATGGGTAAGAAAAGGTGCGAATGCCCAACCATACATCATCAAAAGCAGGAGTGGATGTGTTCGGCTCCAAGAAGGGTTTAATGTCTGACCATAGTTTGTAAAAAGCAGGTAAGAAAAGGTTTGACTGCCCGAACATACACCATCAAAAGAGGGAGCGGAGGTGTTCCGCTGTAAGAAGGTGTGAATGTCCGACCATAGTTGGTAAAAAGCGGGTAAGAAAAGGTTAAAATACCCGACTGTACACAATCAATAGCGGGAGCGGAGTTGTTCGGCTACTAAAAGATGTGAAAGTCCGACTATGGTTTGTAAAAAGCGGGTAAGAAAAGGTGCTAATGCCCGACAATGTATGATCAAAAGAGGGAGCGGAGGTGTTCGGCTGCAAGAAGGTCTGAATGTCCAACCATAATTTGTAAAAATCGGGAAGGAAAGGCTCGAAAGCCCGACTATACACCATCAAAAGCGGGAGCAGAGTGGTTCAGCTGCAAGAAGGTCTGAATGTCCATCAATAATTGCTTTAAAACATGAAAGAAAATTTTCGAATATCATCCGCACATGATCATAAGAAGGAGAGGAGGTGTTCAGCTGCAAGAAGGTGTGAATGTCCACCCATAATTCCTGAAAAATGGGTAAAAAAAGGTGCGAATGCCCAACCATACATTATCAAAAGCAGGTGTGAATGTCAGATCATAATTTGCAAAAAGCTGATGAGAAAGGGTGAGAATGCCCGACTATACACCATCAAATGCGGGAGCGGAGGTGTTCGGCTCTGAGTAGGTGTGAATGTCCGACCATAATTGCTGAAAAATGTGTTAGAAAAGGAAAGAATGCCGGACCATACATCATCAAAAGCCGGAGAGGTGGTGTTCGGCTGCAAAAAGGTGTAAATGTTCGACTAAAGTTTGTAAAAAGCGGGTAAGACATGGTGCGAATGCCTGACAAGGTATGATCAAAAGCAGGAGCGGAGGTGTTCAGCTGCAAGAAGGTCTAAATGTCCATCAATAATTGCTAGAAAACATGAAAGAAAATTTTCTAAAATCAAACCGCACATGATCATAAGTGGGAGAGGAGGTGTTCAGCTGCAAGAAGGTGTGAATGTCCACCCATTATTCCTGACAAATGGGTAAAAAAAAGGTGCGAATGCCCAACCATACATCATCAAAAGCAGGAGTGGATGTGTTCGGCTACAAGAAGGTGTGAACCTCCAACAAAAATTTGTAAAAAGCAGTTAAGAAAAGGTTTTAATATCCAACCAAACATAATCAAAAGCGGGAGCATAGCTTTTCGACTGCAAGTAGGTGTGAATGTCAGATCATAATTTGCAAAAAGCTGATGAGAAAGGGTGAGAATGTCCGACTGCACACCATCAAATGCGGGAGCGGAGTTGTTCGGGTGTGAGTAGGTGTGAATCTCCGACCGTAATTTCTGAAAAATGTGTTAGAAAAGGTAAGAATGCCGGTCCATACATCATCAAAAGCGAGAGAGGTGGTGTTCGGCTGCAAGTAGGTGTGAATGTCCAGCCATAATTACTCACAAACGGGTAAGAAAAGGTAGTATTGCCAGACCATACATGATCAAAACAGGGAGCGGAGGTGGTTCAGCTGCAAGAAGGTGTGAATGTCTCACTAAAGTTCAAATATATTAACAAAAGCGGGAGGAGAGGTCTTCGGATGAGAGTGGTTGAGAATTTCCAACCATAATCTATAAAATTCGGTGAAAAAAAGGTGTGATAGAACACTAAAAGGTGGAGCGGAAGTGTTCGGCTGCAAGAAGGGGTGAATGTCCGACTATATTTGGTGAAAAGCAGGTGAAGCAAGGTCTGAATGCCCAACCTTACATTATCAAAAGCGAGATCAGAGGTGTTTGGCTGCAAGAAGGCCATAGTTTGCCAAAAGCGATTGTAAGCTGCGAATGACCAACTAAATATCAACAAAAGTGGGGGCGGAGGTCTTCGGATGCAACTGGGTGTGAACATCCCACCATACAAGTATGGTGGAGAGGAAGCTGTGAACAGCCGACCATAGTTTGCAAAAAGCGGGTGAGACAAGGTGCGAATGTCCAACCATACATGATCAAAACAGGGAGAGGAGGTGTTTGGCTGTGACAAGGTGTGAATGTCCACCCAAAATTAATGAAAAGCGGGCAAAAAGTAGGTTTGAATGCCCAAGCATACATCATCAAAAGAAGGAGTGGATGTGTTCGGCTACAAGAAGGTTTCAATGTCCGAGCATAGTTTGTAAAAAGCGGGTAAAAAAAGGTTCGAATGCCCAAACATACACCATCAAAAGAGGGAGCGGAGGTGTTCCGCTGTAAGAAGGTGTGAATGTCCGACCATAGTTGGTAAAAAGTGGGTAAGAAAAGGTTAAAATACCCAACTGTACACAATCAATAGGGGGAGCGGAGTTGTTCGGCTACAAGAAGATGTGAAAGTCCAACCTTGGTTTGTAAAAAGCTGGTAAGAAAAGCTTCGAATGCCCGAATATAATTAAAAGCGAGAGAGATTGTGTTCAGCTGCAAGTAGGTGTGAATATTCAGCCATAATTACTAAAAAACGGGTAAGAAAATGTAGTATTGCCAGACCATACATGATCAAAACAGGGAGCGGAGGTTGTTTAGCTGCAAAAAGGGGTGAATGTCCAACTAAAGTTCAAATATATTAACAAAAGCGGGAGGAGAGGTCTTCGGATTAGAGTGGTTGAAATTTCCAACCATAATCTATAAAATGCGGTGAAAAAAAAAGGTGTGAAGGAATGAATTTTATAGCAAAATCCGAAATCATGCATAACTCCGCAAAAGGAACGTATTGCTCAATCAAAGGGATGCTTCTTTCTCATTCAGGGTAATATGAGGAACTTTATGCTTGATACATTTTAGACATGGATAACTATGAAGGACAAAGCAATTTTAACTTGGTTTGAGCAAAGCAATTCATTTTATAGGAAAATCCCAAATCAAGCAGAACGTATGAAAATAAGCGTGTTTTCGGATTCCTGATCCTTCAGTGTTGCTCTTTCTTCTACTGCAAAATCCAGTGTTGTTCTTTGTTGAAGTCAATCTAGACATTGATAAATATGAAGGACAAAGCAGTTTTAACATAGTTTGAGTAAAGGAATTCATTTTATACATAAAATCCCAAATCATGCAGAACGTATGAAAATAAGCTTATTCTCGGATGCCTGTTCCTTCAAGTGTTGCTCTTTCTTCTACTGCAAAATACAATGTTGTTCTTTGTTGAAATCGATATAGACATTGATAAATATGAAGGACAAAGCAGTTTCCACTTTTTTTGAGTGAAGGAATTAATTTTATAGCAAAATCTCAAATCAAGCAGAACGTATGAAAATAAGCGTGTTTTCGGATTCCTGATCCTTCAGTGTTGCTATTTCTTCTACTGCAAAATCCAGTGTTGTTCTTTGTTGAAGTCAATCTAGACATTGATAAATATGAAGGACAAAGCAGTTTTAACATAGTTTGAGTGAAAGTATTCATTTATAGTAAAATCAATAATCGTGCAGAACTCATGAAAATAAGCTTATTCTCGGATTCCTAAAACTTTTGATTTGCTCTTTCTTTACTGCAAAGTACAATGTTGTTCTTTGTTGAAGTCGATCTAGACATTGATAAATTTGAAGGACAAAGCAGTTTTCACTTGGTTTGAGTGAAGGAATTCATTTTATACATAAAATCCCAAATCATGCAGAACGTATGAAAATAAGTTTATTCTCGGATTACTGATCCTTCAGTGTTGCTCTTTCTTCTACTGCAAAATCCAGTGTTGTTCTTTGTTGAAGTCAATCTAGACATTGATAAATATGAAGGACAAAGCAGTTTTCACTTGGTTTGAGTGAAGGAATTCATTTTATACATAAAATCCCAAATCATGCAAAACGTATGAAAATAAGCTTATTCTCGGATTCCTAAAACTTTTGATTTGCTCTTTCTTTACTGCAAAGTACAATGTTGTTCTTTGTTGAAGTCGATCTAGAAATTGATAAATATGAAGGACAAAGCAGTTTTCACTTGGTTTGAGTGAAGGATTTGCAGCTGAAAACCTCCCGCTCCCACTTTTGATTGTGTATAGTCGTGCTTTCGAGCCTTTTCTTACCAGGTTTTTTAGAATTTATGGTTAGACATTCAGACCTTGCAGCCGAAGACCTCCACTCCCTCTTTTGATCATACATTGTCGGGCATTCGCACCTTGTCTTACCCGCTTTTTACAAACTATAGTCAGACATTCACACCTTGCAGCTGAACCACCTCAGCTCCCTGTTGTGATCATGTATGGTCTGGCAATACTACCTTTTCTTACCCGTTTGTGAGTAATTATGGCTGGACATTCACACCTACTTGCAGTCGAACAGCTCTGCTCCCGCTTTTGATGGTATATATTCGGGCATTCGAACCTTTTCTTAACTGCTTTTTGCAAACTTTGGTCGGACGTTCACACCTTCTTGCAGCCGAACACCTCCGCTTCCGCTTTTGATGGTATATATTCGGGCATTCGAACCTTTTCTAAGCAGCTTTTTACAAACCATGGTTGAACTTTCACACCTTCTTGTAGCCGAACACCTCCGCTCCCGCTTTTGATGGTGTATAGTCAGGCATTTGAACCTTTTCTTACCCGCTTTTTAAAAAAATTTGGTCGGACATTCAAACCTTCTTGTAGCCGAAAACCTCCGCTCCCTCTTTTGATCATACATTGTCGGGCATTCGCACCTTTTCTTACCCGTTTTTTACAAACCATGGTCGGACTGTCACACATTCTTGTAGCCAAACACATCCTCTCGCGCTATTGATTGTGTACAGTCGGGTATTTTAACCTTTTCTTACCCGTTTTTTACCAACTATGGTCGGACATTCACACCTTCTTACAGCGGAACACCTCCGCTCCCTCTTTTGATGGTGTATGTTTGGGCATTCGAACCTTTTCTTACCCGCTTTTTACAAACTATGCTCGGACATTCAAACCTTCTTGTAGCCGAACACATCCACTCCTGCTTTTGATGATGTATGGTTGGGCATTCAAACCTACTTGTTGCCCGCTTTTCATTAATTTTGGGTGGACATTCACACCTTGTCACAGCCAAACACCTCCGCTCCCTGTTTTGATCATGTATGGTTGGACAGTCGCACCTTTTCTCACCCGCTTTTTGCCAACTATGGTCGGCTGTTCACAGCTTCCTCTCCACCATACTTGTATGGTGGGATATTCACACCCACTTGCATCCGAAGACCTTTTGTTGATATTTAGTCGGTCATTCGCAGCTTACCCGCTTTTGGCAAACTATGGCCTTCATGCAGCCAAACACCTCTGATCTCGCTTTTGATGATGTAAGGTTGGGCATTCAGACCTTGCTTCACCTGCTTTTCACAAAATATAGTCGGACATTCACACCTTCTTGCAGCCGAACACTTCCGCTCCACCTTTTAGTGTTCTATCACACCTTTTTTTTCACCGTATTTTATAGATTATGGTTGGAAATTCTCAACCACTCTCATCCGAAGACCTCTCCTCCCGCTTTTGTTAATATATTTGAACTTTAGTCGGACATTCACACCTTCTTGCAGCTGAACCACCTCCGCTCCCTGTTTGGATCATGTATGGTCTGGCAATACTACCTTTTCTTACCCGTTTGTTAGTAATTATGGCTGGACATTCACACCTACTTGCAGCCGAACACCACCTCTCCCGCTTTTGATGATGTATGGACCGGCATTCTTACCTTTTCTAACACATTTTTCAGCAATTATGGTCGGAGATTCACACTTACTCACAGCCGAACAACTCCGCTCCCGCATTTGATGGTGTATAGTCGGGCATTCTCACCCTTTCTCATCAGCTTTTTGCAAATTATGATCTGACATTCACACCTGCTTTTGATAATGTATGGTTTGGTATTCGCACCTTTTCTTACCCATTTTTCAGTAATTATGGGTGGACATTCACACCTTCTTGCAGCTGAACACCTCCTCTCCCGCTATTGATTGTGTACAGTCGGGTATTTTAACCTTTTCTTACCCGCTTTTTACCAAATATGGTCGGACATTCACACCGTCTTACAGCGGAACACCTCTGCTCCCGCTTTTGATGGTGTATAGTCAGGCATTTGAACCTTTTCTTACCCGCTTTTTACAAACTATGGTCGGACATTCAAACCTTCTTGTAGCCGAAAACCTCCGCTCCCTCTTTTGATTATACATTGTTGGGCATTCGCACCTTATTTACAAACTATAGTCAGACATTCACACCTTGCAGCTGAGCCACCTCAGCTCCCTGTTTTGATAGTGTATGTTCGGGCATTCGAACCTATTCTTACCCCCTTTTTACAAACTATGCTCGGAGATTCACACCTACTCACAGCCGAACAACTCCGCTCCCGCATTTGATGATGTCTTGTCCGGCATTCTAGTCTCTTCTAACACATTTTTCAGCAATTATGGTTGGACATTCACACCTACTCACAGCCGAACACTTCCGCTCCCACCTTTGATGGTGTATAGCCGGACATTCTCACCCTTTCTCATCAGCTTTTTGCAAATTATGATCTGACATTCACACCTACTTGCAGTCGAACAGCTCTGCTCCCGCTTTTGATTATGTTTGGTTGGATATTCGAACCTTTTCTTAACTGCTTTTTACAAACTTTGGTCGGACGTTCACACCTTCCTGCAGCCGAACACATCCACTTCCACTTTTGATGGTATATATTCGGGCATTCGAACCTTTTCTTACCCGCTTTTTACAAACCGTGGTCGGACTTTCACACCTTCTTGTAGCCAAACAACTCCGCTCCCGCTATTGATTGTGTACAGTCGGGTATTTTAACCTTTTCTTACCCGCTTTTTACCAACTATGGTCGGACATTTACACCTTCTTACAGCGGAACACCTCCGCTCCCTCTTTTGATGGTCTACGTTCGGGCATTCGAACCTTTTCTTACCCGCTTTTTACAAAATATGGTCGGACATTCAAACTTTCTTGTAGCCGAACACATCCACTCCTGCTTTTGATGATGTATGGTTGGGCATTTTCACCTTTTCTTACCCATTTTTCAGTAATTATGGGTGGACATTCACACCTTCTTGCAGCTGAACAACTCCTCTCCCGCTTATGATCATGTGCGCTTTGATATTCGAAAATTTTCTTTCATGTTTTAAAGCAATTATTGATGGACATTCAAATCTTCTTGTAGCCGAACACATCCACTCCTGCTTTTGATGATGTATGGTAACCTTTTCTTACCCGCTTTTTACAAACTATGGTCGGACATTCAAACACTCTTGTAGCCGAAAACCTCCGCTCCCTCTTTTGATTATACATTGTTGGGCATTCGCACCTTATTTACAAACTATAGTCAGACATTCACACCTTGCAGCTGAGCCACCTCAGCTCCCTGTTTTGATAGTGTATGTTCGGGCATTCGAACCTATTCTTACCCCCTTTTTACAAACTATGCTCGGAGATTCACACCTACTCACAGCCGAACAACTCCGCTCCCGCATTTGATGATGTCTTGTCCGGCATTCTAGTCTCTTCTAACACATTTTTCAGCAATTATTGTTGGACATTCACACCTACTCACAGCCGAACACTTCCGCTCCCACATTTGATGGTGTATAGCCGGACATTCTCACCCTTTCTCATCAGCTTTTTGCAAATTATGATCTGACATTCACACCTACTTGCAGTCGAACAGCTCTGCTCCCGCTTTTGATTATGTTTGGTTGGATATTCGAACCTTTTCTTAACTGCTTTTTACAAACTTTGGTCGGACGTTCACACCTTCTTGCAGCCGAACACATCCACTTCCACTTTTGATGGTATATATTCGGGCATTCGAACCTTTTCTTACCCGCTTTTTACAAACCGTGGTCGGACTTTCACACCTTCTTGTAGCCAAACAACTCCGCTCCCGCTATTGATTGTGTACAGTCGGGTATTTTAACCTTTTCTTACCCGCTTTTTACCAACTATGGTCGGACATTTACACCTTCTTACAGCGGAACACCTCCGCTCCTTCTTTTGATGGTCTATGTTCGGGCATTCGAACCTTTTCTTATCCGCTTTTTACAAACTATGGTCGGACATTCAAACTTTCTTGTAGCCGAACACATCCACTCCTGCTTTTGATGATGTATGGTTGGGCATTTTCACCTTTTCTTACCCATTTTTCAGTAATTATGGGTGGACATTCACACCTTCTTGCAGCTGAACAACTCCTCTCCCGCTTATGATCATGTGCGGTTTGATATTCGAAAATTTTCTTTCATGTTTTAAAGCAATTATTGATGGACATTCAAATCTTCTTGTAGCCGAACACATCCACTCCTGCTTTTGATGATGTATGGTAACCTTTTCTTACCCGCTTTTTACAAACTATGGTCGGACATTCAAACCCTCTTGTAGCCGAAAACCTCCGCTCCCTCTTTTGATTATACATTGTTGGGCATTCGCACCTTATTTACAAACTATAGTCAGACATTCACACCTTGCAGCTGAGCCACCTCAGCTCCCTGTTTTGATAGTGTATGTTCGGGCATTCAAACCTATTCTTACCCCCTTTTTACAAACTATGCTCGGAGATTCACACCTACTCACAGCCGAACAACTCCGCTCCCGCATTTGATGATGTCTTGTCCGGCATTCTAGTCTCTTCTAACACATTTTTCAGCAATTATGGTTGGACATTCACACCTACTCACAGCCGAACACTTCCGCTCCCACATTTGATGGTGTATAGCCGGACATTCTCACCCTTTCTCATCAGCTTTTTGCAAATTATGATCTGACATTCACACCTACTTGCAGTCGAACAGCTCTGCTCCCGCTTTTGATTATGTTTGGTTGGATATTCTAACCTTTTCTTAACTGCTTTTTACAAACTTTGGTCGGACGTTCACACCTTCTTGCAGCCGAACACATCCACTTCCACTTTTGATGGTATATATTCGGGCATTCGAACCTTTTCTTACCCGCTTTTTACAAACCGTGGTCGGACTTTCACACCTTCTTGTAGCCAAACAACTCCGCTCCCGCTATTGATTGTGTACAGTCGGGTATTTTAACCTTTTCTTACCCGCTTTTTACCAACTATGGTCGGACATTTACACCTTCTTACAGCGGAACACCTCCGCTCCCTCTTTTGATGGTCTATGTTCGGGCATTCGAACCTTTTCTTACCCGCTTTTTACAAACTATGGTCGGACATTCAAACTTTCTTGTAGCCGAACACATCCACTCCTGCTTTTGATGATGTATGGTTGGGCATTTTCACCTTTTCTTACCCATTTTTCAGTAATTATGGGTGGACATTCACACCTTCTTGCAGCTGAACAACTCCTCTCCCGCTTATGATCATGTGCGGTTTGATATTCGAAAATTTTCTTTCATGTTTTAAAGCAATTATTGATGGACATTCAAATCTTCTTTTAGCCGAACACATCCACTCCTGCTTTTGATGATGTATGGTAACCTTTTCTTACCCGCTTTTTACAAACTATGGTCGGACATTCAAACCCTCTTGTAGCCGAAAACCTCCGCTCCCTCTTTTGATTATACATTGTTGGGCATTCGCACCTTATTTACAAACTATAGTCAGACATTCACACCTTGCAGCTGAGCCACCTCAGCTCCCTGTTTTGATAGTGTATGTTCGGGCATTCGAACCTATTCTTACCCCCTTTTTACAAACTATGCTCGGAGATTCACACCTACTCACAGCCGAACAACTCCGCTCCCGCATTTGATGATGTCTTGTCCGGCATTCTAGTCTCTTCTAACACATTTTTCAGCAATTATGGTTGGACATTCACACCTACTCACAGCCGAACACTTCCGCTCCCACATTTGATGGTGTATAGCCGGACATTCTCACCCTTTCTCATCAGCTTTTTACAAATTATGATCTGACATTCACACCTACTTGCAGTCGAACAGCTCTGCTCCCGCTTTTGATTATGTTTGGTTGGATATTCTAACCTTTTCTTAACTGCTTTTTACAAACTTTGGTCGGACGTTCACACCTTCTTGCAGCCGAACACATCCACTTCCACTTTTGATGGTATATATTCGGGCATTCGAACCTTTTCTTACCCGCTTTTTACAAACCGTGGTCGGACTTTCACACCTTCTTGTAGCCAAACAACTCCGCTCCCGCTATTGATTGTGTACAGTCGGGTATTTTAACCTTTTCTTACCCGCTTTTTACCAACTATGGTCGGACATTTACACCTTCTTACAGCGGAACACCTCCGCTCCCTCTTTTGATGGTCTATGTTCGGGCATTCGAACCTTTTCTTACCCGCTTTTTACAAACTATGGTCGGACATTCAAACTTTCTTGTAGCCGAACACATCCACTCCTGCTTTTGATGATGTATGGTTGGGCATTTTCACCTTTTCTTACCCATTTTTCAGTAATTATGGGTGGACATTCACACCTTCTTGCAGCTGAACAACTCCTCTCCCGCTTATGATCATGTGCGCTTTGATATTCGAAAATTTTCTTTCATGTTTTAAAGCAATTATTGATGGACATTCAAATCTTCTTTTAGCCGAACACATCCACTCCTGCTTTTGATGATGTATGGTAACCTTTTCTTACCCGCTTTTTACAAACTATGGTCGGACATTCAAACCCTCTTGTAGCCGAAAACCTCCGCTCCCTCTTTTGATTATACATTGTTGGGCATTCGCACCTTATTTACAAACTATAGTCAGACATTCACACCTTGCAGCTGAGCCACCTCAGCTCCCTGTTTTGATAGTGTATGTTCGGGCATTCGAACCTATTCTTACCCCCTTTTTACAAACTATGCTCGGAGATTCACACCTACTCACAGCCGAACAACTCCGCTCCCGCATTTGATGATGTCTTGTCCGGCATTCTAGTCTCTTCTAACACATTTTTCAGCAATTATGGTTGGACATTCACACCTACTCACAGCCGAACACTTCCGCTCCCACATTTGATGGTGTATAGCCGGACATTCTCACCCTTTCTCATCAGCTTTTTACAAATTATGATCGGACATTCACACCTACTTGCAGTCGAACAGCTCTGCTCCCGCTTTTGATTATGTTTGGTTGGATATTCTAACCTTTTCTTAACTGCTTTTTACAAACTTTGGTCGGACGTTCACACCTTCTTGCAGCCGAACACATCCACTTCCACTTTTGATGGTATATATTCGGGCATTCGAACCTTTTCTTACCCGCTTTTTACAAACCGTGGTCGGACTTTCACACCTTCTTGTAGCCAAACAACTCCGCTCCCGCTATTGATTGTGTACAGTCGGGTATTTTAACCTTTTCTTACCCGCTTTTTACCAACTATGGTCGGACATTTACACCTTCTTACAGCGGAACACCTCCGCTCCCTCTTTTGATGGTCTATGTTCGGGCATTCGAACCTTTTCTTACCCGCTTTTTACAAACTATGGTCGGACATTCAAACTTTCTTGTAGCCGAACACATCCACTCCTGCTTTTGATGATGTATGGTTGGGCATTTTCACCTTTTCTTACCCATTTTTCAGTAATTATGGGTGGACATTCACACCTTCTTGCAGCTGAACAACTCCTCTCCCGCTTATGATCATGTGCGCTTTGATATTCGAAAATTTTCTTTCATGTTTTAAAGCAATTATTGATGGACATTCAAATCTTCTTGTAGCCGAACACATCCACTCCTGCTTTTGATGATGTATGGTAACCTTTTCTTACCCGCTTTTTACAAACTATGGTCGGACATTCAAACCCTCTTGTAGCCGAAAACCTCCGCTCCCTCTTTTGATTATACATTGTTGGGCATTCGCACCTTATTTACAAACTATAGTCAGACATTCACACCTTGCAGCTGAGCCACCTCAGCTCCCTGTTTTGATAGTGTATGTTCGGGCATTCGAACCTATTCTTACCCCCTTTTTACAAACTATAGTCAGACATTCACACCTTGCAGCTGAACCACCTCCGCTCCCTGTTTTGATCATGTATGGTCTGGCAATACTACCTTTTCTTACCCGTTTGTGAGTAATTAATCCCAAAATATTGAGCATAAAATAAGTCTTTATGCTGATGATGTATTACTTTTCCTTCAGAACTCACAGACGTCTCTCAGTCACACGATCACACTCATAAATAAATTGACTACTCTATCAACTGGTCTAAGACCACAGTTCTGCCCATTAACTGTAGGGTCCATAATATACCTGCGATCACTTTACAGTCAGGAAATATTAGATATTCAGGCATAAACATTTCCTCCAGGATCTCAGAGCTAACAAAGCTAAATTATGTGCAATTATTAAAGACAGTAGAGGACGATCTCTCGTTGGAAGTCCTTACCTATATCACTTATGGGGAGAGTTACATCCATTAAAATGATGATACTACCAAAAGTTAACTATTTGTTCTCAATGATCCCCATAAAACCATCTGCTACTTGGTTTAAGTCACTAGATTCATGCATCTCCAAATTTCTGTGGAAAAACAAACCACCACGTATTAGTTTAAAAACCCTACAGAAGACCAAGGACAGTGGTGGATTAGATTTACCTCATTTTCAGCACTATTCCTTAGACAATAGGTTACAATATATATCAAAATGGTTTAAACCTTGTTGTTGTCACAGTTCCCAGAGACGTTGTAATCGTTGAGGATTCTATATTCACCCCCTCATTAGAGGCACGTAATGCAGATTGATGACACTGAATCTTCTTCTCTGTTCATTGCTGGCATCATTCCCAGCATCGTAAGTGTTCGTGGCATTGTTAGCCTCTTCTTCTGGATCTTGATATCGAGAATCCTTTTGTATTTCTGGTTTGTCAGTCCTCTGTCTTCGTTCACCGGAGTCTTTGTCTTTTTGTCCTTGAGTTTGGTGATTTTTTCTTCTTTTGATGCCTTGACACAATGTGACAGGTGATACCACGTGGGAGATCCTGTAACTTGGATTGCTGTCCCTGTGCTACGAAATGGCTGTGCTGCTCAAATGGTCTCTCCTTCATCATGGTTACATGCTGCCATTCCGACATCTCGTCATTCCGACATGGGTCTCCAATTGTCGGAATGGCGACACTTAATTTTTTATCAAACGTCCCACCATTCCGACACTTTTTTCCTCCTATGGTCGGAATGGCGGTATGTTTTTTGTTTTTTTTAACATACCGCCATTCCGACAGTTCCTTTTAATAGCCTATTTTTTACCCAAAACATTTTGCACTAATGATATGCCGGCGCAAATACGCCCTAAAGTTTGGCGCACAAGCTTTGCACATGCAGAGGCCACAGCCTCGCAAACAAACTTTAATAATCTATTATCAAAATCCCCTGAATTTCAAATATAAAAATACAGATATTAATGTAACTCTGGCGAGACTGAAACTGATTAAGCAGAAATACAGTGTCAGTGAGCTGTCACAGCAGCCAGCTGGAGCGGAGCTCTCCACAGAGCCCATGCGTCTTTTGCACGCTGTCATCATATGCAAAAGTAATAATTGCAATTACAGATATCACGGCTACTGCACAGGACACAGTTGCGAGCACTCTAACTTGCCTTGCCAATAGGAGAAGATAGAAATGACAGCATAGAACGTATAAAACACAACAAAATGCAGTAAAAACGTTTATTCATGTTATTCACATGATTTATGAGTACTCACTCCAATTTTGGGAAGCGCGGATGGGTTTTGCGCATTTGGCACAAACACACAGCCGCAACGGTTGTAGCTTTATACAGCCTGTTGATATCTTAAGGACCTAACTGGTCACACCTGGGACTAAATGTCATGTAGAGATTGTTTTTACATGACATTACAGCTGAACATATAGCTTTCATCCACAAACCAACGTGGGAGAGCCCGAAGACGCATGTGCCAGACGCACATAGGCATGCGTAAAACCAATTTTGACCACTTCATACTGTTTATTTGCTTTCTTTTAGTTAACTTTCGTTTCTTTTGGATTCTTGTGCGTGTTATGGAGCCGTTTTGGTCCATGTTTGTAAGCCTTTTTTTCCTGGATTAAATTTTCGGAAGTTGAAACAAGTGGCATTGGAGTGTGTGATTGAAAACCACCGCGGACTGCTTCTCCTCCTCCAGTTGCCGAGACTTTGTGTTTTTAATAACGCTTGTCTATAAACATGTGTTAAACATATAAATTGCATGAACAGAAAGAAGGGACTCACCTGTTGAGTAACACACATTTCCTTATACGGAAAGCCTTGTCGGAATGGTGGGACATTTGAACGTCAGAATAGCGGGATGTCGCAATGGTGGGATGTCGGAATGGTGGGACGTTTGCATGTCGGAATGGTGGTATGTCGGAATGGTGGTATGTCGGAATGGTGGGATGTCGGAATAGCGGGATGTCGGAATGGCGGGATTTCGGAATGGGTGTTGCCACCCCCTTCATCATATACACAGTTATTTATACATCACCTTCCACCATGAAGCGTTGTCCCTTTTTGTTTCTCTCTTTGTTCTTAAAATGCTGTTATGCATGTCTAAACCAATCCATTAAATTAGATCATTTTGGCAGTAAAGCGATCTACAATGTGCTTGGTCGCAAAGCTGCTCATCTGTGGTAAACAGCTCTTCAGAAAGGCATTCTTCAATTGATTTCACTAATTCTATGTAATAATTTTGTGATTTCCTACAAAACTACACTTCTTCTCCCATCTGTCTGAGTATTTAATATTGTCTGGGTCCCGTTAAAACATGTATTTTTCCCATCTAATTCCTTCTTTGCTTTAAAACAAGTATTCCCCATTTTCTATCCCTTCAGTAGCCAACCAGTTTGTATGGAGTACACTGGAGCAACTTGACTGATCAGTAAAACACTGCTTTTGTTGTCACCGCAAGGCTTCCCCCGTCGGTTGTTT
>NW_027325606.1:0-29559 GCF_036924035.1 Leuresthes tenuis | reverse complement strand
ATGGAGCCGTTTTGTTCCATGTTTGTAAGCCTTTTTTTCCTGGATTAAATTTTCGGAAGTTGAAACAAGTGGCATTGGAGTGTGTGATTGAAAACCACCGCGGACTGCTTCTCCTCCTCCAGTTGCCGAGACTTTGTGTTTTTAATAACGCTTGTCTATAAACATGTTAAACATATAAATTGCATGAACAGAAAGAAGGGACTCACCTGTTGAGTAACACACATTTCCTTATACGGAAAGCCTTGTCGGAATGGTGGGACATTTGAACGTCAGAATAGCGGGATGTCGCAATGGTGGGATGTCGGAATGGTGGGACGTTTGCATGTCGGAATGGTGGTATGTCGGAATGGTGGTATGTCGGAATGGTGGGATGTCGGAATAGCGGGATGTCGGAATGGCGGGATTTCGGAATGGGTGTTGCCACCCCCTTCATCATATACACAGTTATTTATACATCACCTTCCACCATGAAGCGTTGTCCCTTTTTGTTTCTCTCTTTGTTCTTAAAATGCTGTTATGCATGTCTAAACCAATCCATTAAATTAGATCATTTTGGCAGTAAAGCGATCTACAATGTGCTTGGTCGCAAAGCTGCTCATCTGTGGTAAACAGCTCTTCAGAAAGGCATTCTTCAATTGATTTCACTAATTCTATGTAATAATTTTGTGATTTCCTACAAAACTACACTTCTTCTCCCATCTGTCTGAGTATTTAATATTGTCTGGGTCCCGTTAAAACATGTATTTTTCCCAATTCCTTGTTTGCTTTAAAACAAGTATTCCCCATTTTCTATCCCTTCAGTAGCCAACCAGTTTGTATGGAGTACACTGGAGCAACTTGACTGATCAGTAAAACACTGCTTTTGTTGTCACCGCAAGGCTTCCCCCGTCGGTTGTTTCACTGAGACACTACTGAGTAACTATAACTCAACACAGTTTATACACATAACATTCATATACATACTAACAAACAAACAAACAATTATTTATCGCAATTTTCTCATCTCTGTTTGAACGTACACCCAGGTAAATATTCCTGTAGTCTTCTCATACCGACTATGGACCCATTCATTGTTTAACTTCACTGTTTTGCAAATCCTAATTGAATATTACACATTGACATTGAACTTTACTTGATAAGCAGGTCTTCATTGCATTCAGCAGCCTATATGTGAGCATCTATGTGTAAGCTGTTCTTCTTTCCATTTATCAGCAGCAAGCAATTCTTCATTGCACATGCATATGAAAATAGTAAAACAATTCCAATGCGTTAGCGAAACCTTCTATATCAGGAGTGTCCATCATGATGCTGGGAATAGAACCTCTTTCCCAGAATAGTTCAACCTTCATTACTCAACTGATCATAACTCCGCAATGAGCACATTTCAAAGTATCATTCCTCTACATATATTCAAAAATCTATGTGTAAATGTTTAATATTTCTTATATTTGTTGATGTCATTCTGTGTGCATGTGGCCTAAACCCAATCTCTGTGTGGCAATTTTAATTTAAACAAGTTGAACTCTGCCTCTGATCATTTAAAAAAGGTGTGTACCAATATCAACCTTTCTCAGGTAATTACAGATCCTACAAAACCAAAGAGATCCTTCAAGGTTGTCCCTGATTGGCTCAATCTTAACAAATCAAAGGTAGAAAATCCGCAGTATCTGAACTTGGTGTTAGTTATCACTGCTCAATAGCCTGTATCAGAATTGCAAAAATGAAAACATTAGGTCCACGCTTGGTATCCAGATCCTGAAACATCTCCATGAGCAGGCTTTTTTTTAACTGATCTGTTGAATAGTTATATGACACTGTTAAAATCCCAGATGAAGATCTAGCACTTGACCATTTTTGTAAATCTTCTAATTCCATAGTTGATAAACACGCCCCTTTTAAAAAGTATAGAACTTAGAACAGGTCTATCCCTGGCTTTCGGCAGAACTGTCTTCTTTACTTTTTTTTCCCCTTGTCCTGTTCAGCATTATGTCAGAAGAATTGTAGTCTGAATACCTTTGATGCCAAACAGATTTGTTTTGCCAAGGGAAGTTTTATAAATGTAAAGCTCCCCTTGATGCCCATTTATTTATTTCTGTTTACAATATATGACATGAACTGAACTGAACCGGACCGGTAGACAAGGAAAGAAGAAGAGGAAAGAAGAGGAAACAGAACAAAAATAGAAACAAAAACCAGACAACCAGCTGCTACACCTGTAAAAAACAAAACAGACAACAATCCATGGCCTATGAGGGGAATCCAGCCTTAGCGCCACCAGGAGCACCTGAAAGCAGACAAGCAGAGAAAAAACAAACACACAAACAAACAAAAACAAGCACAAGAAGCGGCAATCGCATACAACACAGCTGTGGATATAGATGACCTGAGACGACATGATAATACATCAACTGCTTAGTGACCATGCTACTGGACTAATGAATGTGTGTGTGTGTGTGTGAGAACATGCAACACCCATGGCACAGGACCTACATGATAACCGTGCTTAGTTATGAGTGTATAAGCGTACAGGGCCACAATCCACAGCCCCCCCCCCCCCCCCCCCCCCAAGCAATCAGAAGCAGGCAGAGAGGGCCACAAGACCCAGGCCACCAGCAGCCCCCACAGAGCACAGAACCCAGGCAGCCCACTGCAGGGGCAACCACGCATCCTCCCAGACGACTGCAGAGGAAGCCCCCGGAAAGAGCCCCCATAAGCATAGGGCAGAGGCACTCCGGGAACCAGGGGCAACAGCCCACCGACCCCGCCAGGCCCCAGCCGCCCAGACATGGGCCGTGCACTGGACCTGGGCCCCAGGAGCCCGAGCGCCCCCAAACCCCCCGGCAGAGGCCCCACCCAATACCCAGGAGGGCCAAGCGCCCCAGACAGCCACATAGTGGGTCAGCGCCTGCCCCAGCGCCCCTGGCCAAGTGCCCTGGGAGTCAAGACGTGCCCACAGGTGGGTGAAGTCGCGAGCAGTGGGGAGAGGCAACGCTGATGCCCCATCGGGAGAAACAAAGGCAGGCCAGGCGACAGCAAGTCCCAGATCCAGACCCAATCATTACCACAAACACTTTCACGTCCCATACATCCACACATCCTACCTCCCTCGACTCTGCTGGGGTGTAGTGCAGCGGGCACACCAGGAGGCCAGCAACCCCCCAGCCACCACAGACCCCGAACCAGCAGAACAATTAATTAATCCTCCTGGCCCCTCCTGCCCCGAGCAGACACCAGGAAGCAGGGGTGTGCGAAGAAGACCCCTCCCCTCACCCTTCTGGCTCTTCAATATTTTCTAATAGTGAGCAATTAAAATTGAGGGGCAGCCAAACTTGTAGAACTGGGAGCACGGCACTCTGGGCAGCCTACATACCCAAAGAGCCCCGCCCACCAGATGCCACTCAGTGTAACCACCCCCCAAGACCTAATGTGTGTGTGTGAGTGTGTTTGATAAGTAGTAATGTCTAAGGTGTAATTAAAACAGGGGCAGGGAACTGCAGAGTGCAACCAAAGGGGACCACCTACGTGGCCCCATCCACTACACCCCACCGAACACACACGCCCCCAAAACCCTTCATGTGTGAGTGTGTGCTGTGTACAGGAGCCAGAAGGGAGAGGGGTATGGGGATATATACCGGGGGAGCTACTCTCCCCCAGAGAGGGCAGCCAGGGACTGGCTGCAATAGGCATCCCCGCTACCTGGGAGCCAACAATGGGCAGGAGGGCCTGATGTCCACCAGGCTCGGGGCCTGCAGCGACCATATTCCGGGAGCTACTGTACCCCCAGAAGGTACCCATCCCGCCCCACCCCACTCAACCCAACCCCACCCAGGAAGACCTCTACAAAAAACAAACAAACAAACCACCCGGTCACACCAGTCGCGGTAGCCCGGGCCTGAGACCCACCATCACCCAGCAACCCACCACCACCACTATGTGATAAAACTAATCAGAGGGGACCAGAGAGAATGAAATTCAGCCAATTGATGTTTTGAGGAGGCAGACATTGTTTCCATGCTAATATAATCTAAAAGAACATTTCTAAACTGGTTAATACACAGATTGTTCTTCGCTTTCCAGTTCATGAGAATAGTTTTCTTTGCGATACATAACACTGTGACAACCATGTGTGCTGAATTAATTTCCATGTTGATGTTGTCTAAGTCACCCAGTATGCACAGTGTGGGGCATGCAGGGATGCTACACTTTAGCCATGTTGATAGGTCCTCACAGACTTCAAGCCAGAACTTCTGGACAGGCGCAGAAAACCATAAAGCGTGTGCATAATCATCAGGTGTGTTATCTGTGCAATGTGAGCAGATGTTTGAGTGTGTTAGACCCATCCTGAACACCCTTTGTCCTGTATAGTGTGTTCTATGAAGGATTTTGTATTGTATGAGCTGTAAATTAGGATTTCGAGTCTTTATGAAGGTGTTCAAACATATTTGTGGTTAGAAGCTATGACCAGAACTGATGGATAAATCTGCCTCCCATTTTGAGGATGGAAAAGACATTGTGTCATCTATCTTAGACAATAATTTATATATTTTTGATAGTAGTTTTGGGGTACAGATGCTTAGAAATTCTGCTACCCTAGTTGGGGGTTGTAAGTCTGGTTGGTGGAGGATATATCCATCCATCCATCCATTATCTGTCGCTTATCCGGGGGTCGGGTCGCGGGGGCAGCAGCTTGAGCAGAGAAACCCAGACGTCTCGGTCCCCGGCCACTTTCTCCAGCTCTTCCGGGGGGACCCCGAGGCGTTCCCAGGCCAGCCGAGAGACATAGTCTCTCCAACGTGTCCTGGGTCTCCCCCGGGGTCTCCTCCCAGTGGGACGTGCCCGGAACACCTCCCCAGGGAGGCGCCCAGGGGGCATCCTAACCAGATGCCCGAGCCACCTCATCTGACTCCTCTCAATGCGGAGGAGCAGTGGTTCTACTCCGAGCCCCTCCCGGATGACTGAGCTTCTCACCCTATCTCTAAGGGAGAGCCCAGACACCCTGCGGAGTAAACCCATTTTGGCCGCTTGTATTCGCGATCTTGTTCTTTCGGTCACTACCCACAACTCGTGACCATAGGTGAGGATGGGAACGTAGATTGACCAGTAAGTAGAGAGCTTCGCCTTCTGGCTCAGCTCCCTCTTCACAACGACGGGTCGGTGCAGAGCCTGCAACACTGCAGGCGCCGCACCGATCCGCCCGTCAATCTCCCGCTCCATTCGTCCGTCACTCGTGAACAAGACCCCGAGATACTTGAACTCCTCCTCTTGGGGAAGGATCTCATTCCCGACCCGAAGAGAGCATTCCACCCTTTTCCGGCTGAGAACCATAGTCTCGGATTTGGAGGTGCTGATTCTCATCCCAGCCGCTTCACACTCGGCTGCGAATCACTCCAGTGAGAGCTGAAGGTCACGGCCTGACGACGCTAACAGAACCACATCATCTGCAAAAAGCAGAGACCCGATTCTGAGGTCGCCAAATGGGACACCCTCAACGCCCTGGCTCCGCCTAGAAATTCTGTCCATAAAAGTTAGGAACAGAATCGGTGACAAAGGGCAGCCCTGACGGAGTCCAACTCTCACCGGAAACGTATCCGACTTACTGCCGGCAATGCGGACCAAACTCTGGCACCGGTCATACAGAGACCGAACGGCCCCTATCAAGGGGTCCGGCACTCCATATTCCCGGAGCACCCCCCAGAGGACTCCACGAGGGACACGGTCGAACGCTTTCTCCAAGTCCACAAAACACATGTAGACTGGTTGGGCGAACTCCCATGCACCCTCCAGGATCCTGCCAAAGGTATAGAGCTGGTCCACTGTTCCACGGCCAGGACGAAAGCCACACTGCATCTCCTGAATCCGAGGCTCGATTATCCGATGGATCCTCCTCTCCAATACCCCCGAATAGACCTTACCAGGGAGGCTGAGGAGTGTGATACCCCTATAGTTGGAACACACCCTCCGGTCCCCCTTTTTAAAGAGGGGGACCACCACCCCAATCTGCCAGTCCAGAGGCACTGTCCCCGATGTCCACGCGATACTGCAGAGGCGTGTCAGCCAAGACAGCCCTACAACATCCAGAGCCTTGAGAAACTCAGGACGGACCTCATCCACCCCCGGGGCCTTGCCACCGAGGAGCTTTTTAACCACCTCGGCAACCTCAGCCCCAGAAATGGGAGGCCCCGCTCCCAGCAGACCCTCACAATACGTTTGGGCCTGCCAGGTCTGATCGGCATCCTCCCCCACCAGCGGAGCCAACTCACCACCAGGTGGTGATCAGTTGACAGCTCCGCCCCTCTCTTCACCCGAGTGTCCAGGACATACGGCCGCAAGTCCGATGATACAACCACAAAGTCGATCATCGAACTGCGGCCAAGGGTGTCCTGGTGCCAAGTGCACATATGGACACCCTTATGCCTGAACATGGTGTTCGTTATGGACAGTCTATGACTGGCAGAGAAGTCCAACAACATAACACCACTCTGATTCAGATCGGGGGGGCCGTTCCTCCCAATCACACCCCTCCAGGTCTCACTGTCATTGCCCACGTGAGCATTGAAGTCCCCCAGCAGAATGAGGGAGTCTCCGGTAGGAGCATTCTCCAGTGCCTCCCCCAGAGACTCCAAAAAGGGTAGGTACTCTGAACTGCTGTTTGGCGCATAGGCACAAACAACAGTCAGGACTCGTCCCCCCACCCAAGGCGGAGGGAGGCTACCCTCTCGTTCACTGGGGTAAACCCCAATGTACTGGCACACAGCCGGGGGGCAATAAGTATGCCCACACCTGCTCTGCGCCTCTCACCACGGGCAACTCCAGAGTGGAAGAGAGTCCAACCCCTCTCAAGAGTACTGGTTCCAGATCCCAAGCCGTGCGTCGAGGTGAGTCCGACTATATCTAATGGTCTGATGAAGTTTCAACAATAAACAACAAACTTTGTATTATGAGAAAGAACCAGACTCATTCTTCAGGAATCCGAAAATAAGCTCTATTTTACGAGTTATGCACGAATTCGGATTCTCCTATAAAACGAATTCCTTAACTCAAACCAAGTTAAGACTGCTTTGTCCTTCATATTTATTCATGTCTAATCAAGTTTCAATGATAAACAACGTTGTACTTTGTAGAATGAGAAAGAACTTCTTCAGCAATAAGCATCTCTCGACAAATGACGAAATACAAATTTTGCTATAAAATTAATTGCTATCAGCCTGACTTAAAACTGTTTGTCTTCCTTATTTATCCACTTCAAATCAAGTTTCAACAATTAAAAAAATTTTGTAGTTTGAGAAAGAACAACTTAATCTTGAGCAATCAGTATAAAAAGAGGGTAAGCAAAGGTGCGAATGTCAAACCATACATGATCAAAACAGGGAGCGGAGGTGTTTAGCTGAGACAAGGTGTGAATGTCCACCCATAATTAATGAAAAGCGGGCAACAAGTAAGTTCGAATGCCCAACCATACATCATCAAAAGCAGGAGTGGATATGTTCGGCTACAAGAAGGTTTGAACGTCTGACCATAGTTTGTAAAAAGCGGGTAAGAAAAGGTTCGAATGCCCGAACATACACCATCAAAGGAGGGAGCGGAGGTTTTCCGCTGTAAGAAGGTGTGAATGTCCGACCATAGTTGGTAAAAAACGGGTAAGAAAAGGTTAAAATACCCGACTGTACACAATCAGTAGCGGGTGCGGAGTTGTTCGGCTACTAAAAGGTGTGAAAGTCAGACCATGGTTTGTAAAAAGCGGGTAAGAAAAGGTGCGAATGCCCGAAAATGTATGATCAAAAGAGGGAGCGGAGGTGTTCGGCTGCAAGAAGGTGTGAATGTACACCCATAATTACTGAAAAATGGGTAAGAAAAGGTGCGAATGCCCAGCTATACATAATCAAAAGCAGGAGTGGATGTGTTCGGCTCCAAGAAGGGTTGAATGTCTGACCATAGTTTGTAAAAAGCAGGTAAGAAAAGGTTTGACTGCCCGAACATACACCATCAAAAGAGGGAGCGGAGGTGTTCCGCTGTAAGAAGGTGTGAATGTCCGACCATAGTTGGTAAAAAGCGGGTAAGAAAAGGTTAAAATACCCGACTGTACACAATCAATAGCGGGAGCGGAGTTGTTCGGCTACTAAAAGATGTGAAATTCCGACTATGGTTTGTAAAAAGCGGGTAAGAAAAGGTGCTAATGCCCGACAATGTATGATCAAAAGAGGGAGCGGAGGTTTTCGGCTACAAGAAGGTTTGAATGTCCGAACATAGTTTGTAAAAAGCGGGTAAGAAAAGGTTCAAATGCCTTACTATACACCATCAAAAGCGGGAGCGGAGGTGTTCCGCTGTAAGACGGTGTGAAAGTTCAACCATGGTTTGTAAAAAGCTGCTAAGAAAAGGTTCGAATGCCCAAATATATACCATCAAAAGCGGAAGCGGAGGTGTTCGGCTGCAAGAAGGTGTGAACGTCCGACCAAAGTTTGCAAAAAGCAGTTAAGAAAAGGTTCGAATGCCCGAATATATACCATCAAAAGCGGGAGCAGAGCTGTTCGACTGCAAGGAGGTGTGAATGTCCAGCCATAATTACTCACAAACGGGTAAGGAAAGGTAGTATTGCCAGACCATACATGATCAAAACAGGGAGCTGAGGTGGTTCAGCTGCAAGGTGTGAATGTCTGACTATAGTTTGTAAAAAGCGGGTAAGACAAGGTGCCAATGCCCGACAATGTATGATCAAAAGAGGGAGTGGAGGTCTTCGGCTGCAAGGTCTGAATGTACAACCACAATTTCTAAAAACCGGGTAAGAAAAGGCTCGAAAGCCCGACTATACACAATCAAAAGCGGGAGCGGGAGGTTTTCAGCTGCAAATCCTTCACTCAAACCAAGTGAAAACTGCTTTGTCCTTCATATTTATCAATGTCTAGATCGACTTCAACAAAGAACAACATTGTACTTTGCAGTAAAGAAAGAGCAAATCAAAAGTTTTAGGAATCCGAGAATAAGCTTATTTTCATGAGTTCTGCACGATTATTGATTTTACTATAAATGAATGCCTTCACTCAAACTATGTTAAAACTGCTTTGTCCTTCATATTTATCAATGTCTAGATTGACTTCAACAAAGAACAACACTGGATTTTGCAGTAGAAGAAAGAGCAACACTGAAGGATCAGTAATCCGAGAATAAGCTTATTTTCATACGTTCTGCATGATTTGGGATTTTATGTATAAAATGAATTCCTTCACTCAAACCAAGTTAAAACTGCTTTGTCCTTCATATTTATCAACAAAGAACAACATTGTATTTTGCAGTAGAAGAAAAAGCAACACTGAAGGATCAGGAATCCGAGAATAAGCTTATTTTCATACGTTCTGCATGATTTGGGATTTTGCTATAAAATTAATTCCTTCACTCAAACAAAGTGGAAACTGCTTTGTCCTTCATATTTATCAATGTCTATATCGATTTCAACAAAGAACAAGGCTGTATTTTGCAGTATAGGAAAGAGCAACACTGGAGGATCAGGAATCCGAGAATAAGCTTACTTTCATGAGTCCTGCACGATTTCGGATTTTCCTATAAAATGAATTGCTTTGCTCAAACCAAGTTAAAATTGCTTTGTCCTTCATAGTTATCCATGTCTAAAATGTATCAAGCATAAAGTTCCTCATATTACCCTGAATGAGAAAGAAGCATCCCTTTGGTTGAGCAATACGTTCCTTTTGCGGAGTTATGCATGATTTCGGATTTTGCTATAAAATTCATTCCTTCACACCTTTTTTTTTCACCGCATTTTATAGATTATGGTTGGAAATTTCAACCACTCTAATCCGAAGACCTCTCCTCCCGCTTTTGTTAATATATTTGAACTTTAGTTGGACATTCACCCCTTTTTGCAGCTAAACCACCTCCGCTCCCTGTTTTGATCATGTATGGTCTGGCAATACTACATTTTCTTACCCGTTTGTGAGTAATTATGGCTGGATATTCACACCTACTTGCAGCTGAACACAATCTCTCTCGCTTTTAATTATGTTTGGATATTCGAACCTTTTCTTTACTGCTTTTTGCGAACTTTGGTCGGACGTTCACACAATCTTGCAGCCGAACACATCCACTTCCACTTTTGATGGTATATATTCGGGCATTCGAACCTTTTCTTACCCGCTTTTTACAAACCGTGGTCGGATTTTCACACCTTCTTGTAGCGAAACAACTCCGCTCCCGCTATTGATTGTGTACAGTCGGGTATTTTAACCTTTTCTTACCCGCTTTTTACAAACTATGGTCGGACATTCAAACCTTCTTGTAGCCAAAAACCTCCGCTCCCTCTTTTGATCATACATTGTCGGGCATTCGCACCTTTTCTTACCCGTTTTTTACAAACCCTGGTCGGACTTTCAAACCTTCTTGTAGCCCAACACATCCACTCCTGCTTTTGATGATGTATGTTTGGGCATTCGCACCTTTTCTTACCCATTTTTCAGTAATTATGGGTGGACATTCACACCTTCTTGCAGCTGAACACCTCCTCTCCCGCTTATGATGATGTATAGTCGGGCTTTCAAGCCTTTTCTTCCACGGTTTTTACAATTTATAGTTGGACATTCAGACCTTCTCACAGCCGAAAACCTTCACTCCCTCTTTTAATCATACATTGTCGGGCATTAGCACCTTTTCTTACCCGCTTTTTACAAACCATAGTCAGACTTTCACATCTTTTAGTAGCCGAACATATCCACTCCTGCTTTTGATGATGTATGGTTGGGCATTCGCACCTACTTGTTGCCCGCTTTTCATTAATTATGGGTGGACATTCACACCTTGTCGCAGCCAAACACCTCCGCTCCCTGTCTTGATCATGTATGGTTTGACATTCGCACCTTTGCTTACCCTCTTTTTATACTGATTGCTCGAGATTAAGTTAATCTTTCTCAAAATATAAAATTTTTTTAATTGTTGAAACTTGATTTGAAGTGGATAAATAAGGAAAACAAACAGTTTTAAGTCAGGCTGATTGCAATTAATTTTATAGCAAAATCTGTATTTCGTCATTTGTCGAGAGATGCTTATTGCTGAAGAAGTTATTTCTCATTCTACAAAGTACAACGTTGTTTATCATTGAAACTTGATTAGACATGAATTAATATGAAGGACAAAAGCAGTCTTAACTTGGTTTGAGTTAAGGAATTCGTTTTATAGGAGAATCCGAATTCGTGCATAACTCGTAAAATAGAGCTTATTTTCGGATTCCTGAAGAATGTGTACATGAATGAGGACATGAAAAGGTTCGAATGCCCGAACATTCACCATCAAAGGAGGGAGCGGAGGTGTTCCGCTGTAAGACGGTGTGAATGTCCGACCATAGTTGGTAAAAAGCGGGTAAGAAAAGGTTAAAATACCCGACTGTACACAATCAATAGCGGGAGCGGAGTTGTTCGGCTACAAGAAGGTGTGAAAGTCCAACCATCGTTTGTAAAAAGCTGCTAAGAAAAGGTTCGAAAGCCCGAATATATACCATCAAAAGCGGAAGCGTAGGTTTTCGGCTACAAGAAGGTTTGAATGTCCGACCATAGTTTGTAAAAAGCGGGTAAGAAAAGGTTAAAATACCCGACTGTACACAATCAATAGCGGGAGCGGAGTTGTTCGGCTACAAGAAGGTGTGAAAGTCCAACCATAGTTTGTAAAAAGCGGGTAAGAAAAGGTTCGAATGCCCAAACATACACCATCAAAAGAGGGAGCGGAAGTGTTCCGCTGTAAGAAGGTGTGAATGTCCAACCATAGTTGGTAAAAAGTGGGTAAGAAAAGGTTAAAATACCCGACTGTACACAATCAATAGCGGGAGCGGATGTGTTTGGCTACAAGAATGTGTGAAAGTCCGACCATGGTTTGTAAAAAACGGGTAAGAAAAGGTGCGAATGCCCGACAATGTATGATCAAAAGAGGGAGCGAAGGTTTTTGGCTACAAGAAGGTTTGAATGTCCGACCATAGTTTGTAAAAAGCGGGTAAGAAAAGGTTAAAATGCCTGACTATACACCATCAAAAGCGGGAGCGGAGGTGTTCGGCTGCAAGAAGGTGTGAACGTCCGACCAAAGTTTGTAAAAAGCAGTTAAGAAAAGGTTCGAATATCCAACCAAACATAATCAAAAGCGGGAGCAGAGCTGTTCGACTGCAAGTAGATGTGAATGTCCAGCCATAATTACTCACAAACGGGTAAGAAAAGGTAGTATTGCCAGACCATACATGATCAAAACAGGGAGCTGAGGTGGTTCAGCATCAAGGTGTGAATGTCTGACTATAGTTTGTAAAAAGCGGGTAAGATAAGGTGCGAATGCCCAACAATGTATAATCAAAAGAGGGAGCAGAGGTTTTCGGCTACAAGAAGGTTTGAATGTCCGACCATAGTTTGTAAAAAGCGGGTAAGAAAAGGTTCAAATGCCTGACTATACACCATCAAAAGCGGGAGCGGAGATGTTCCGCTGTAAGACGGTGTGAATGTCTGACCATAGTTGGTAAAAAGCGGGTAAGAAAAGGTTAAAATACCCGATTGTACACAATCAATAGGAATGAATTTTATAGCAAAATCCGAAATCATGCATAAATCCGCAAAAGGAACGTATTGCTCAACCAAAGGGATGCTTCTTTCTCATTCAGGGTAATATGAGGAACTTTATGCTTGATACATTTTAGACATGGATAACTATGAAGGACAAAGCAATTTTAACTTGGTTTGAGCAAAGCAATTAATTTTATAGGAAAATCCGAAATCGTGCAGGACTCATGAAAGTAAGCTTATTCTCGGATTCCAGATCCTCCAGTGTTGCTTTTTCTTCTACTGCAAAATACAATGTTGTTCTTTGTTGAAGTCGATCTAGACATTGATAAATATGAAGGACAAAGCAGTTTTAACTTGGTTTGAGTGAAGGAATTCATTTTATACATAAAATCCCAAATCATGCAGAACGTATGAAAATAAACTTATTCTCGGATTACTGATCCTTCAGTGTTGCTCATTCTTCTACTGCAAAATCCAGTGTTGTTCTTTGTTGAAGTCAATCTAGACATTGATAAATATGAAGGACAAAGCAGTTTTAACATAGTTTGAGTGAAGGCATTCATTTATAGTAAAATCAATAATCGTGCAGAACTCATGAAAATAAGCTTATTCTCGGATTCCTAAAACTTTTGATTTGCTCTTTTTTTACTGCAAAGTACAATGTTGTTCTTTGTTGAAGTCGATCTAGACATTGATAAATATGAAGGACAAAGCAGTTTTCACTTGGTTTGAGTGAAGGATTTGCAGCTGAAAACCTCCCGCTCCCGCTTTTGATTGTGTATAGTCGGGCTTTCGAGCCTTTTCTTACCCGGTTTTTAGAAATTATGGTTGGACATTCAGACCTTGCAGCCGAAGACCTCCACTCCCTCTTTTGATCATACATTGTCGGGCATTCGCACCTTGTCTTACCCGCTTTTTACAAACTATAGTCAGACATTAACACCTTGCAGCTGAACCACCTCAGCTCCCTGTTTTGATCATGTATGGTCTGGCAATACTACCTTTCCTTACCCGTTTGTGAGTAATTATGGCTGGACATTCACACCTACTTGCAGTCGAACAGCTCTGCTCCCGCTTTTGATGGTATATATTCGGGCATTCGAACCTTTTCTTAACTGCTTTTTGCAAACTTTGGTCGGACGTTCACACCTTCTTGCAGCCGAAAACCTCCGCTTCCGCTTTTGATGGTATATAGTCAGGCATTTGAACCTTTTCTTACCCGCTTTTTACAAACTATGGTCGGACATTCAAACCTTCTTGTAGCCGAAAACCTCCGCACCTTTTCTTAGCAGCTTTTTACAAACCATGGCTGAACTTTCACACCTTCTTGTAGCCGAAAACCTCCGCTCCCTCTTTTGATCATACATTGTCGGGCATTCGCACCTTTTCTTACCCGTTTTTTACAAACCATGGTCGGACTGTCACACATTCTTGTAGCCAAACACATCCGCTCCCGCTATTGATTGTGTACAGTCGGGTATTTTAACCTTTTCTTACCCGTTTTTTACCAACTATGGTCTGACATTCACACCTTCTTACAGCGGAACACCACCTCTCCCTCTTTTGATGGTGTATGTTTGGGCATTCGAACCTTTTCTTACCCGCTTTTTACAAACTATGGTCGGACATTCAAACCTTCTTGTAGCCGAACACATCCACTCCTGCTTTTGATGATGTATGGTTGGGTTTTCAAACCTACTTGTTGCCCGCTTTTCATTAATTTTGGGTGGACATTCACACCTTGTCACAGCCAAACACCTCCGCTCCCTGTTTTGATCATGTATGGTTGGACATTTGCACCTTTTCTCACCCGCTTTTTGCCAACTATGGTCGGCTGTTCACAGCTTCCTCTCCACCATACTTGTATGGTGGGATATTCACACCCACTTGCATCCGAAGACCTTTTGTTGATATTTAGTCGGTCATTCGCAGCTTACCCGCTTTTGGCAAACTATGGCCTTCATGCAGCCAAACACCTCTGATCTCGCTTTTGATGATGTAAGGTTGGGCATTTAGACCTTGCATCACCTGCTTTTCACCAAATATAGTAGGACATTCACACCTTCTTGCAGCCGAACACTTCCGCTCCACCTTTTAGTGTTCTATCACACCTTTTTCTTCACCGCATTTTATAGATTATTTTTGGAAATTCTCAACCACTCTCATCCGAAGACCTCTCCTCCCGCTTTTGTTAATATATTTGAACTTTAGTCGGACATTCACACCTTCTTGCAGCTGAACCACCTCCGCTCCCTGTTTTGATCATGTATGGTATGGCAATACTACCTTTTCTTACCCGTTTGTTAGTAATTATGGCTGGACATTCACACCTACTTGCAGCCGAACACCACCTCTCCCGCTTTTGATGATGTATGGACCGGCATTCTTACCTTTTCTAACACATTTTTCAGCAATTATGGTCGGAGATTCACACTTACTCACAGCCGAACAACTCCGCTCCCGCATTTGATGGTGTATAGTCGGGCATTCTCACCCTTTCTCATCAGCTTTTTGCAAATTATGATCTGACATTCACACCTGCTTTTGATAATGTATGGTTGGGCATTCGCACCTTTTCTTACCCATTTTTCAGTAATTATGGGTGGACATTCACACCTTCTTGCAGCTGAACACCTCCTCTCCCGCTATTGATTGTGTACAGTCGGGTATTTTAACCTTTTCTTACCCGCTTTTTACCAAATATGGTCGGACATTCACACCGTCTTACAGCGGAACACCTCTGCTCCCGCTTTTGATGGTGTATAGTCAGGCGCTTGAACCTTTTCTTACCCGCTTTTTACAAACTATGGTCGGACATTCAAACCTTCTTGTAGCCGAAAACCTCCGCTCCCTCTTTTGATTATACATTGTTGGGCATTCGCACCTTATTTACAAACTATAGTCAGACATTCACACCTTGCAGCTGAGCCACCTCAGCTCCCTGTTTTGATAGTGTATGTTCGGGCATTCGAACCTATTCTTACCCCCTTTTTACAAACTATGCTCGGAGATTCACACCTACTCACAGCCGAACAACTCCGCTCCCGCATTTGATGATGTCTTGTCCGGCATTCTAGTCTCTTCTAACACATTTTTCAGCAATTATGGTCGGACATTCACACCTACTCACAGCCGAACACTTCCGCTCCCGCATTTGATGGTGTATAGCCGGGCATTCTCACCCTTTCTCATCAGCTTTTTGCAAATTATGATCTGACATTCACACCTACTTGCAGTCGAACAGCTCTGCTCCCGCTTTTGATTATGTTTGGTTGGATATTCGAACCTTTTCTTAACTGCTTTTTACAAACTTTGGTCGGACGTTCACACCTTCTTGCAGCCGAACACATCCACTTCCACTTTTGATGGTATATATTCGGGCATTCGAACCTTTTCTTACCCGCTTTTTACAAACCGTGGTCGGACTTTCACACCTTCTTGTAGCCAAACATCTCCGCTCCCGCTATTTATTGTGTACTGTCGGGTATTTTAACCTTTTCTTACCCGCTTTTTACCAACTATGGTCGGACATTTACACCTTCTTACAGCGGAACACCTCCGCTCCCTCTTTTGATGGTCTATGTTCGGGCATTGGAACCTTTTCTTACCCGCTTTTTACAAACTATGGTCGGACATTCAAACCTTCTTGTAGCCGAACACATCCACTCCTGCTTTTGATGATGTATGGTTGGGCATTTTCACCTTTTCTTACCCATTTTTCAGTAATTATGGGTGGACATTCACACCTTCTTGCAGCTGAACAACTCCTCTCCCGCTTATGATCATGTGCGGTTTGATATTCGAAAATTTTCTTTCATGTTTTAAAGCAATTATTGATGGACATTCAAATCTTCTTGTAGCCGAACACATCCACTCCTGCTTTTGATGATGTATGGTTTGGCATTCGCACCTATTTTTTACCCATTTTTCAGGAATTTTGGGTGGACATTCAGACCTTCTTGCAGCCGAAAACCTCTGTTCCCTCTTTTGATCATACATTGTCGGGCATTCGCACCTTATCTTACCCGCTTTTTACAAACTATAGTCAGACATTCACACCTTGCAGCTGAACCACCTCCGCTCCCTGTTTTGATCATGTATGGTCTGGCAATACTACCTTTTCTTACCCGTTTGTGAGTAATTATGGCTGGACATTCACACCTACTTGCAGTCGAACAGCTCTGCTCCTGCTTTTGATTATGTTTGGTTGCATATTCGAACCTTTTCTTAACTGCTTTTTACAAACTTTGGTCGGATGTTCACACCTTCTTGCAGCCGAACACCTCCGCTTCCGCTTTTGATGGTATATATTCGGGCATTCAAACCTTTTCTTACCAGCTTTTTACAAACCATGGTTGGACTTTCACACCTTCTTGTAGCCGAACAACTCCGCTCCCCCTATTTATTGTGTACAGTCGGGTATTTTAACCTTTTCTTACCCGTTTTTTATCAACTATGGTCGGACATTCACTCCGTCTTACAGCGGAACACCTCCGCTCCCGCTTTTGATGGTGTATAGTCAGGCATTTGAACCTTTTCTTACCCGCTTTTTACAAACTATGGTCGGATATTCAAACCTTCTTGTAGCCAAAAACCTCCACTCCCTCTTTTGATCATACATTGTCGGGCATTCGCACCTTTTCTTACCCGTTTTTTACAAACCATGGTCGGACTTTCAAACCTTCGAGTAGCCCAACACATCCACTCCTGCTTTTGATGATGTATGTTTGGGCATTCGCACCTTTTCTTACCCATTTTTCAGTAATTATGGGTGGACATTCACACGTTCTTGCAGCTGAACACCTCCTCTCCCGCTTATGATGGTGTATAGTCGGGCTTTCAAGCCTTTTCTTACCCGGTTTTTACAAATTATAGTTGGACATTCAGACCTTCTTACAGCCGAAAACCTCCACTCCCTCTTTTGATCATACATTGTCGGGCATTAGCACCTTTTCTTTCCCGCTTTTTACAAACCATAGTCGGACTTTCACTTCTTTTAGTAGCCGAACAACTCCGCTCCCGCTATTGATTGTGTACAGTCGGGTATTTTAACCTTTTCTTACCCGCTTTTTACCAACTATGGTCGGACATTCACACCTTCTTACAGCGGAACACCTCTGCTCCCTCTTTTGATGGTGTATGTTCGGGCAGTCAAACCTTTTCTTACCTGCTTTTTACAAACTATGGTCAGACATTCAACCCTTCTTGGAGCTGAACACATCCACTCCTGCTTTTGATGATGTATGGTTGGGCATTCGAACCTACTTGTTGCCCGCTTTTCATTAATTATGGGTGGACATTCACACCTTGTCTCAGCCAAACACCTCCGCTCCCTGTTTTGATCATGTATGGTTTGACATTCGCACCTTTGCTTACCCTCTTTTTATACTGATTGCTCAAGATTAAGTTGTTCTTTCTCAAACTACAAAATTTTTTTAATTGTTGAAACTTGATTTGAAGTGGATAAATAAGGAAGACAAACAGTTTTAAGTCAGGCTGATAGCAATTAATTTTATAGCAAAATCTGTATTTCGTCATTTGTCGAGAGATGCTTATTACTGAAGAAGTTCTTTCTCATTCTACAAAGTACAACGTTGTTTATCATTGAAACTTGATTAGACATGAATAAATATGAAGGACAAAGCAATCTTAACATGGTTTGAGTTAAGGAATTCGTTTTATAGGAGAATCCGAATTCGTGCATAACTCGTAAAATAGAGCTTATTTTCGGATTCCTGAAGAATGAGTCTGGTTCTTTCTCATAATACAAAGTTTGTTGTTTATTGTTGAAACTTCATCAGACCGTTAGATATAGTCGGACTCACCTGGACGCACGGCTTGGGATCTGGAACCAGTACTCTTGAGAGGGGTTGGACTCTCTTCCACTCTGGAGTTGCCCGTGGTGAGAGGCGCAGAGCAGGTGTGGGCATACTTATTGCCCCCCGGCTGTGTGCCAGTACATTGGGGTTTACCCCAGTGAACGAGAGGGTAGCCTCCCTCCGCCTTTGGGTGGGGGGACGAGTCCTGACTGTTGTTTGTGCCTATGCGCCAAACAGCAGTTCAGAGTACCTACCCTTTTTGGAGTCTCTGGGGGAGGCACTGGAGAATGCTCCTACCGGAGACTCCCTCATTCTGCTGGGGGACTTCAATGCTCACGTGGGCAATGAGAGTGAGACCTGGAGGGGTGTGATTGGGAGGAACGGCCCCCCCGATCTGAATCAGAGTGGTGTTATGTTGTTGGACTTCTGTGCCAGTCATACACTGTCCATAACGAACACCATGTTCAGGCATAAGGGTGTCCATATGTGCACTTGGCACCAGGACACCCTTGGCCGCAGTTCGATGATCGACTTTGTGGTTGTATCATCGGACTTGCGGCCGTATGTCCTGGACACTCGGGTGAAGAGAGGGGCGGAGCTGTCAACTGATCACCACCTGGTGGTGAGTTGGCTCCGCTGGTGGGGGAGGATGCCGATCAGACCTGGCAGGCCCATACGTATTGTGAGGGTCTGCTGGGAGCGTTTGTCAGAATCCCCCGTCAGAAGGAGCTTTAACTCCCACCTCCGGCAGAGCTTCAACCATATTTGAGGTGGGGGACATTGAGTCCGAATGGGCCATGTTCCGTGACTCCATTGCCGAGGCAGCTGGTCGGAGTTGTGGCCGTAAGGTGGTCGGTGCCTGTCGTGGCGGCAACCCTCGAACCTGCTGGTGGACACCAGTGGTGAGGGAAGCCGTCAAGCTGAAGAAGGAGTCCTATCGGGCCTTTTTGGCCAGTGGGACCCTGGAAGAAGCTGATAGGTACCGACGGGCCAGACGGGCCACGGCTTCGGCGGTTGTGAGGCAAAAACTCGGGCCTGGGAGGAGTTCGGTGAGACCATGGAGAACGATTTCCGGACGGCCTCGAAAAGATTCTGGTCCACCATCCGGCGTCTCAGGGGGGGGGAAGCGGCTCACAGTCAACACTGTTTACAGTGGGGACGGGGCTTTGCTGACCTCAACTAGGGATGTTGTGAGTCGGTGGGGGGAGTACTTCGAGGAACTCCTCAATCCTACCAACACGTGCTCGGAAGAGGCAGAGTCGGAGAGCTCGGAGACGGGGCCTCCCATTTCTGGGGCTGAGGTTGCCGAGGTGGTTAAAAAGCTCCTCAGTGGCAAGGCCCCGGGGGTGGATGAGGTCCGTCCTGAGTTTCTCAAGGCTCTGGATGTTGTAGGGCTGTCTTGGCTGACACGCCTCTGCAGTATCGCGTTGACATCGGGGACAACTGCATTGCCGGCAGTAAGTCGGATACGTTTCCGGTGAGAGTTGGACTCCGTCAGGGCTGCCCTTTGTCACCGATTCTGTTCCTAACTTTTATGGACAGAATTTCTAGGCGGAGCCAGGGCGTTGAGGGTGTCCCATTTGGCGACCTCAGAATCGGGTCTCTGCTTTTTGCAGATGATGTGGTTCTGTTAGCGTCGTCAGGCCGTGACCTTCAGCTCTCACTGGAGTGATTCGCAGCCGAGTGTGAAGCGGCTGGGATGAGAATCAGCACCTCCAAATCCGAGACTATGGTTCTCAGCCGGAAAAGGGTGGAATGCTCTCTCCGGGTCGGGAATGAGATCCTTCCCCAAGAGGAGGAGTTCAAGTATCTCGGGGTCTTGTTCACGAGTGACGGACGAATGGAGCGGGAGATTGACGGGCGGATCGGTGCGGCGCCTGCAGTGTTGCAGGCTCTGCACCGACCCGTCGTTGTGAAGAGGGAGCTGAGCCACAAGGCGAAGCTCTCTACTTACTGGTCAATCTACGTTCCCATCCTCACCTATGGTCACGAGTTGTGGGTAGTGACCGAAAGAACAAGATCGCGAATACAAGCGGCCGAAATGGGTTTCCTCCGCAGGGTGTCTGGGCTCTCCCTTAGAGATAGGGTGAGTAGCTCAGTCATCCGGAAGGGGCTCGGAGTAGAACCGCTGCTCCTCCGCATTGAGAGGAGTCAGATGAGGTGGCTCGGGCATCTGGTTAGGATGCCCCCTGGGCGCCTCCCTGGGGAGGTGTTCCGGGCACGTCCCACTGGGAGGAGACCCCGGGGGAGACCCAGGACACGTTGGAGAGACTATGTCTCTCGGCTGGCCTGGGAACGCCTCGGGGTCCCCCCGGAAGAGCTGGAGGAAGTGGCCGGGGACAGAGACGTCTGGGTTTCTCTGCTCAAGCTGCTGCCCCCGCGACCCGACCCCCGGATAAGCGGCAGATGATGGATGGATGGATGGATATATCCTCCACCAACCAGACTTACAACCCCCGACTAGGGTAGCAGAATTTCTAAGCATCTGTACCCCAAAACTACTATCAAAAATATATAAATTATTGTCTAAGATAGATGACACAATGTCTCTTCCATCCTCAAAATGGGAGGCAGATTTATCCATCAGTTCTGGTCATAGCTTCTAACCACAAATATGTTTGAACACCTTCATAAAGACTCAAAATCCTAATTTACAGCTCATACAATACAAAATCCTTCATAGAACACACTATACAGGACAAAGGATGTTCAGCATGGGTCTAACACACTCAAACATCTGCTCACATTGCACAGATAACACACCTGATGATTATGCACACGCTTTGTGGTTTTTCTGCGCCTGTCCAGAAGTTCTGGCTTGAAGTCTGTGAGGACCTATCAACATGGCTAAAGTGTAGCATCCCTGCATGCCCCACACTGTGCATACTGGGTGACTTAGACAACATCAACATGGAAATTAACTCAGCACACATGGTTGTCACAGTGTTATGTATCGCAAAGAAAACTATTCTCATGAACTGGAAAGCGAAGAACAATCTGTGTATTAACCAGTTTAGAAATTTTCTTTTAGATTATATTAGCATGGAAACAATGTCTGCCTCCTCAAAACATCAATTGGCTGAATTTCATTCTCTCTGGTCCCCTCTGATTAGTTTTATCACATAGTGGTGGTGGTGGGTTGCTGGGTGATGGTGGGTCTCAGGCCCGGGCTGCTGCGACTGGTGTGACCGGGTGGTTTGTTTGTTTGTTTTTTGATGTTGTTTGTTTGTTTTTTGTAGAGGTCCTCCTGGGTGGGGTTGGGTTGAGTGGGGTGGGGCGGGATGGGTACCTTCTGGGGGTACAGTAGCTCCCGGAATATGGTCGCTGCAGGCCCCGAGCCTGGTGGACATCAGGCCCTCCTGCCCATTGTTGGCTCCCAGGTAGCGGGGATGCCTATTGCAGCCAGTCCCTGGCTGCCCTCTCTGGGGGAGAGTAGCTCCCCCGGTATATATCCCCATACCCCTCTCCCTTCTGGCTCCTGTACACAGCACACACTCACACATGAAGGGTTTTGGGGGCGTGTGTGTTCGGTGGGGTGTAGTGGATGGGGCCACGTAGGTGGTCCCCTTTGGTTGCACTCTGCAGTTCCCTGCCCCTGTTTTAATTACACCTTAGACATTACTACTTATCAAACACACTCACACACACACATTAGGTCTTGGGGGGTGGTTACACTGAGTGGCATCTGGTGGGCGGGGCTCTTTGGGTATGTAGGCTGCCCAGAGTGCCGCGCTCCCAGTTCTACAAGTTTGGCTGCCCCTCAATTTTAATTGCTCACTATTAGAAAATATTGAAGAGCCAGAAGGGTGAGGGGAGGGGTCTTCTTCGCACACCCCTGCTTCCTGGTGTCTGCTCGGGGCAGGAGGGGCCAGGAGGATTAATTAATTGTTCTGCTGGTTCGCGGTCTGTGGTGGCTGGGGGGTTGCTGGCCTCCTGGTGTGCCCGCTGCACTACACCCCAGCAGAGTCGAGGGAGGTAGGATGTGTGGATGTGTGGATGTATGGGACGTGAAAGTGTTTGTGGTAATGATTGGGCCTGGATCTGGGACTTGCTGTCGCCTGGCCTGCCTTTGTTTCTCCCGATGGGGCATCAGCGTTGCCTCTCCCCACTGCTCGCGACTTCACCCACCTGTGGGCACGTCTTGACTCCCAGGGCACTTGGCCAGGGGCGCTGGGGCAGGCGCTGACCCACTATGTGGCTGTCTGGGGCGCTTGGCCCTCCTGGGTATTGGGTGGGGCCTCTGCCGGGGGGTTTGGGGGCGCTCGGGCTCCTGGGGCCCAGGTCCAGTGCACGGCCCATGTCTGGGCGGCTGGGGCCTGGCGGGGTCGGTGGGCTGTTACCCCTGGTTCCCGGAGTGCCTCTGCCCTATGCTTATGGGGGCTCTTTCCGGGGGCTTCCTCTGCAGTCTTCTGGGTGGATGCGTGGTTGCCCCTGCAGTGGGCTGCCTGGGTTCTGTGCTCTGTGGGGACTGCTGGTGGCCTGGGTCTTGTGGCCCTCTCTGCCTGCTTCTGATTGCTTGGGGGGGGGCTGTGGATTGTGGCCCTGTACGCTTATACACTCATAACTAAGCACGGTTATCATGTAGGTCCTGTGCCATGGGTGTTGCATGTTCTCTCACACACACACACACATTCATTAGTCCAGTAGCATGGTCACTAAGCAGTTGATGTATTATCATGTCGTCTCAGGTCATCTATATCCACAGCTGTGTTGTATGCGATTGCCGCTTCTTGTGCTTGTTTTTGTTTGTTTGTGTGTTTGTTTTTTCTCTGCTTGTCTGCTTTCAGGTGCTCCTGGTGGCGCTAAGGCTGGATTCCCCTCATACGCCATGGATTGTTGTCTGTTTTGTTTTTTACAGGTGTAGCAGCTGGTTGTCTGGTTTTTGTTTCTATTTTTGTTCTGTTTCCTCTTCTTTCCTCTTCTTCTTTCCTTGTCCCCCGGTCCGGTTCAGTTCAGTTCATGTCATATATTGTAAACAGAAATAAATAAATGGGTATCAAGGGGAGCTTTACATTTATAAAACTTCCCTTGGCAAAACAAATCTGTTTGGCATCAAAGGTATTCAGACTACAATTCTTCTGACATAATGCTGAACAGGACAAGGGCAAAAAAAAGTAAAGAAGACAGTTCTGCCGAAAGCCAGGGATAGACCTGTTATAAGTTCTATACTTTTTAAAAGGGGCGTGTTTATCAACTATGGAATTAGAAGATTTACAAAAATGGTCAAGTGCTAGATCTTCATCTGGGATTTTAACAGTGTCATATAACTATTCAACAGATCAGTTAAAAAAAAGCCTGCTCATGGAGATGTTTCAGGATCTGGATACCAAGCGTGGACCTAATGTTTTCATTTTTGCAATTCTGATACAGGCTATTGAGCAGTGATAACTAACACCAAGTTCAGATACTGCGGATTTTCTACCTTTGATTTGTTAAGATTGAGCCAATCAGGGACAACCTTGAAGGATCTCTTTGGTTTTGTAGGATCAGTAATTACCTGAGAAAGGTTGATATTGGTACACACCTTTTTTAAATGATCAGAGGCAGAGTTCAACTTGTTTAAATTAAAATTGCCACACAGAGATTGGGTTTAGGCCACATGCACACAGAATGACATCAACAAATATAAGAAATATTAAACATTTACACATAGATTTTTGAATATATGTAGAGGAATGATACTTTGAAATGTGCTCATTGCGGAGTTATGATCAGTTGAGTAATGAAGGTTGAACTATTCTGGGAAAGAGGTTCTATTCCCAGCATCATGATGGACACTCCTGATATAGAAGGTTTCGCTAACGCATTGGAATTGTTTTACTATTTTCATATGCATGTGCAATGAAGAATTGCTTGCTGCTGATAAATGCAAAGAAGAACAGCTTACACATAGATGCTCACATATAGGCTGCTGAATGCAATGAAGACCTGCTTATCAAGTAAAGTTCAATGTCAATGTGTAATATTCAATTAGGATTTGCAAAACAGTGAAGTTAAACAATGAATGGGTCCATAGTCGGTATGACAAGACTACAGGAATATTTACCTGGGTGTACGTTCAAACAGAGATGAGAAAATTGCGATAAATAATTGTTTGTTTGTTTGTTAGTATGTATAGGAATGTTATGTGTATAAACTGTGTTGAGTTATAGTTACTCAGTAGTGTCTCAGTGAAACAACCGACGGGGGAAGCCTTGCGGTGACAACAAAAGCAGTGTTTTACTGATCAGTCAAGTTGCTCCAGTGTACTCCATACAAACTGGTTGGCTGCTGAAGGGATAGAAAATGGGGAATACTTGTTTTAAAGCAAACAAGGAATTAGATGGGAAAAATACATGTTTTAACGGGACCCAGACAATATTAAATACTCAGACAGATGGGAGAAGAAGTGTAGTTTTGTAGGAAATCACAAAATTATTACATAGAATTAGTGAAATCAATTGAAGAATGCCTTTCTGAAGAGCTGTTTACCACAGATGAGCAGCTTTGCGACCAAGCACATTGTAGATCGCTTTACTGCCAAAATGATCTCATTTAATGGATTGGTTTAGACATGCATAACAGCATTTTAAGAACAAAGAGAGAAACAAAAAGGGACAACGCTTCATGGTGGAAGGTGATGTATAAATAACTGTGTATATGATGAAGGGGGTGGCAACACCCATTCCGAAATTTCGCCATTCCGACATCCCGCTATTCCGACATCCCACCATTCCGACATACCACCATTCCGACATACCACCATTCCGACAAACCACCATTCCGACATGCAAACGTCCCACCATTCCGACATCCCACCATTGCGACATCCCGCTATTCTGACGTTCAAATGTCCCACCATTCCGACAAGGCTTTCCGTATAAGGAAATGTGTGTTACTCAACAGGTGAGTCCCTTCTTTCTGTTCATGCAATTTATATGTTTAACACATGTTTATAGACAAGCGTTATTAAAAACACAAAGTTTCGGCAACTGGAGGAGGAGAAGCAGTCCGCGGTGGTTTTCAATCACACACTCCAATGCCACTTGTTTTAACTTCCGAAAATTTAATCCAGGAAAAAAAGGCTTACAAACATGGACCAAAACGGCTCCATAACACGCACAAGAATCCAAAAGAAACGAAAGTTAACTAAAAGAAAGCAAATAAACAGTATGAAGTGGTCAAAATTGGTTTTACGCATGCCTATGTGCGTCTGGCACATGCGTCTTCGGGCTCTCCCACGTTGGTTTGTGGATGAAAGCTATATGTTCAGCTGTAATGTCATGTAAAAACAATCTCTACATGACATTTACTCCCAGGTGTGACCAGTTAGGTCCTTAAGATATCAACAGGCTGTATAAAGCTACAACCGTTGCGGCTGTGTGTTTGTGCCAAATGCGCAAAGCCCATCCGCGCTTCCCAAAATTGGAGTGAGTACTCATAAATCACGTGAATAACAGGAATAAACGTTTTTACTGAATTTTGTTGTGTTTTATACGTTCTATGCTGTCATTTCTCTCTTCTCCTATTGGCAAGGCAAGGCAGAGTGCTCGCAACTGTGTCCTGTGCAGTAGCCGTGATATCTGTAATTGCAATTATTACTTTTGCATATGATGACAGCGTGCAAAAGACGCATGGGCTTGGCTGGCTGCTGTGACAGCTCACTGACACTGTATTTCTGCTTAATCAGTTTCAGTCTCGCCAGAGTTACATTAATATCTGTATTTTTATATTTGAAATTCAGGGGATTTTGATAATAGATTATTAAAGTTTGTTTGCGAGGCTGTGGCCTCTGCATGTGCAAAGCTTGTGCGCCAAACTTTAGGGCGTATTTGCGCCGGCATATCATTAGTGCAAAATGTTTTGGGTAAAAAATAGGCTATTAAAAGGAACTGTCGGAATGGCGGTATGTTAAAAAAAACAAAAAACATACCGCCATTCCGACCATAGGAGGAAAAAAGTGTCGGAATGGTGGGACGTTTGATAAAAAATTAAGTGTCGCCATTCCGACAATTGGAGACCCATGTCGGAATGGCGAGATGTCGGAATGGCAGCATGTAACCATGATGAAGGAGAGACCATTTGAGCAGCACAGCCATTTCGCAGCACAGGGACAGCAATCCAAGTTACAGGATCTCCCACGTGGTATCACCTGTCACATTGTGTCAAGGCATCAAAAGAAGAAAAAATCACCAAACTCAAGGACAAAAAGACAAAGACTCCGGTGAATGAAGACAGAGGACTGACAAACCAGAAATACAAAAGGATTCTCGATATCAAGATCCAGAAGAAGAGGCTAACAATGCCACGAACACTTACGATGCTGGGAATGATGCCAGCAATGAACAGAGAAGAAGATTCAGTGTCATCAATCTGCATTACTTGCCTCTAATGAGGGGGTGAATATAGAATCCTCAACGATTACAACGTCTCTGGGAACTGTGACAACAACAAGGTTTAAACCATTTTGATATATATTGTAACCTATTGTCTAAGGAATAGTGCCGAAAATGAGGTAAATCTAATCCACCACTGTCCTTGGTCTTCTGTAGGGTTTTTAAACTAATACGTGGTGGTTTGTTTTTCCACAGAAATTTGGAGATGCATGAATCTAGTGACTTAAACCAAGTAGCAGATGGTTTTATGGGGATCATTGAGAACAAATAGTTAACTTTTGGTAGTATCATCATTTTAATGGATGTAACTCTCCCCATAAGTGATATAGGTAAGGACTTCCAACGAGAGATCGTCCTCTACTGTCTTTAATAATTGCACATAATTTAGCTTTGTTAGCTCTGAGAGCCTGGAGGAAATGTTTATGCCTAAATATCTAATATTTCCTGACTGTAAAGTGATCGCAGATATATTATGGACCCTACAGTTAATGGGCAGAACTGTGGTCTTAGACCAGTTGATAGAGTAGTCAGAAAGTGCTGAGAATTTATTTATGAGTGTGATCGTGTGACTGAGAGACGTCTCTGAGTTCTGAAGGAAAAGTAATACATCATCAGCATAAAGACTTATTTTATGCTCAATATTTTGGGATTAATTACTCACAAACGGGTAAGAAAAGGTAGTATTGCCAGACCATACATGATCAAAACAGGGAGCGGAGGTGGTTCAGCTGCAAGAAGGTGTGAATGTCCGACTAAAGTTCAAATATATTAACAAAAGCGGGAGGAGAGGTCTTCGGATGAGAGTGGTTGAGAATTTCAAACCATAATCTATAAAATGCGGTGAAAAAAAAGGTGTGATAGAACACTAAAAGGTGGAGCGGAAGTGTTCGGCTGCAAGAAGGTGTGAATGTCCGACTATATTTGGTGAAAAGCAGGTGAAGCAAGGTCTGAATGCCCAACCTTACATCATCAAAAGCGAGATCAGAGGTGTTTGGCTGCATGAAGGCCATAGTTTGCCAAAAGCGGGTAAGCTGCGAATGACCGACTAAATATCAACAAAAGGTCTTCGGATGCAAGTGGGTGTGAATATCCCACCATACAAGTATGGTGGAGAGGAAGCTGTGAACAGCCGACCATAGTTGGCAAAAAGCGGGTGAGAAAAGGTGCAAATGTCCAACCATACATGATCAAAACAGGGAGCGGAGGTGTTTGGCTGTGACAAGGTGTGAATGTCCACCCAAAATTAATGAAAAGCGGGCAACAAGTAGGTTTGAATGCCCAACCATACATCATCAAAAGCAGGAGTGGATGTGTTCGGCTACAAGGTTTTAATGTCCGAGTATAGTTTGTAAAAAGCGGGTAAGAAAAGGTTCGAATGCCCAAACATACACCATCAAAAGAGGGAGCGGAGGTGTTCCGCTGTAAGAAGGTGTGAATGTCCGACCATAGTTGGTAAAAAACTGGTAAGAAAAGTTTAAAATACCCGACTGTACACAATCAATAGCGGGAGCGGATGTGTTTGGCTACAAGAATGTGTGACAGTCCGACCATGGTTTGTAAAAAACGGGTAAGAGAAGGTGCGAATTGTAAAGTGATTATGTATGGTAACCTTTTCTTACCCGCTTTTTACAAACTATGGTCGGATATTCAAATATATACCATCAAAAGCGGAAGCGGAGTTGTTCGGCTGCAAGAAGGTGTGAACATCCGACCAAAGTTTGTAAAAAGCAGTTAAGAAAAGGTTCGAATATCCAACCAAACATAATCAAAAGCGGGAGCAGAGCTGTTCGACTGCAAGTAGGTGTGAATGTCCAGCCATAATTACTCACAAACGGGTAAGAAAAGGTAGTATTGCCTGACCATACATGATCAAAACATGGAGCTGAGGTGGTTCAGCTGCAAGGTGTGAATGTCTGACTATAGTTTGTAAAAAGCGGGTAAGATAAGGTGCGAATGCCCGACAATGTATGATCAAAAGAGGGAGCAGAGGTTTTCAGCTGCAAGAAGGTCTGAATGTCCACCCAAAATTCCTGAGAAATGGGTAAAAAATAGGTGCGAATGCCAAACCATACATCATGAAAAGCAGGAGTGGATGTGTTCGGCTACAAGAAGATTTGAATGTCCATCAATAATTGCTTTAAAACATGAAAGAAAATTTTCGAATATCAAACCGCACATGATCATAAGCGGGAGAGGAGTTGTTCGGCTGCAAGAAGGTGTGAATGTCCACCCATAATTACTGAAAAATGGGTAAGAAAAGGTGAAAATGCCCAACCACACATCATCAAAAGCAAGAGTGGATGTGTTCGGCTACAAGGTTTGAATGTCCGAGCATAGTTTGTAAAAAGCGGGTAAGAAAAGGTTCGAATGCCCAAACATAGACCATCAAAAGAGGGAGCGGAGGTGTTCCGCTGTAAGAAGGTGTAAATGTCCAACCATAGTTGGTAAAAAACTGGTAAGAAAAGTTTAAAATACCCGACTGTACACAATCAATAGCGGGAGCGGATGTGTTTGGCTACAAGAATGTGTGACAGTCCGACCATGGTTTGTAAAAAACCGGTAAGAGAAGGTGCGAATTGTAAAGTGATGATGTATGGTAACCTTTTCTTACCCGCTTTTTACAAACTATGGTCGGATATTCAAACCTTCTTGTAGCCAAAACCCTCCGCTCCCTCTTTTGATCATACATTGTCGGGCATTCGCACCTTATCTTACCCGCTTTTTACAAACTATAGTCAGACATTCACACCTTGCAGCTGAACCACCTCCGCTCCCTGTTTTGATCATGTATGGTCTGGCAATACTACGTTTTCTTACCCGTTTGTGAGTAAT